>NC_142932.1:67111172-67118672 GCF_046866305.1 Octopus bimaculoides | reverse complement strand
ATTCTTTATCTGAGTGAGTTCTCAAGCGGTAATGTTGTGGTGGTATACAATATGCATCACAGTTGGAGGAATTACCAGCATTGTGTATGCCAGCGTCTTGTATAAATTGAATTTTTTCACGGTACCCAGCCCTAGCTAGAGCAGTATTATAATAAGTTGCATGAGATTCGAAGATTCTATTGTTAGCAGATAATCTAGAGATTCTTGTAGAAATATTCTTAACTAGTCCCCGTATAATCGATGGTGGATGGTTGGATGCTACGTTGGCTTATGAAATGGTTCAAATAATCCAGTATCAAGACAGAAGGTAGCGTCAAGAAAATTCACTCTACGATAATCTTTACCTATAAGTAGTGCAATACAGTGGTATTGGTCCCCAGTAAAACAAAGCACCAACAGGTTAAAGTATAAATAAGAGAGTGGTACAACAATGCACCAATATTTACTGGAAATAGCAGTCGATGATGTACGACGCTATAGTAAAGCTTCACTGTATATATACACTGGCAAAAATGTTAGCGGGCGGCGAACATGAAAAAAAATTCATCTTACCTGTAGGAAGAGCATTAAATAAATGTACAACCAAGATATGGATAATCTACGACCTAGATTTCGAACTTTCCAAATAACGTCTGTTAATGTAAATTTCATTAGTTCTCAGCGGCTAGATTCACCTAGACAAAATCTCAAATGTCGCTGCATCAATGTCAGTGCAATACAGTGGTATTGATTCCTAGTATAACAAAGCACAATCAGGTTAAAGTATAAATAAGATAGTAGTACAACAATGCGCCAATATTTACAGGAAATAGCAGTCGATAATCTCTCTCTCTATCTCTCTCTCTATCTCTCTCTCTTTCTCTCTCTCTCTCTCTCTCTCTCTCTCTCTCTCTCTCTCTCTCTCTCTCTCTGTCTATATATATATATATATATATATATATATATATATATATATATATATATATGCATCAGGACTTCCAAAGCAGGATATCAGTATCTAAGCCGAATTAGATTACCTATGAAGAAAACCAAGCAATACCAATGTAAGTAGTCCCTGCAAACCTGTTTCCACTGTTCAAGAATGAAGGGCAACTTAATTCATAATTAAGCATGACAAATGTATATTCCTGCTAAACGGACATCACTGTAGCTTCAACTCCTTGATAGTGCCTTACTGGACAATGGCCATGGTGAGGAATCATCATCCAGTGTTTTAATCGACCTCAACACTTATTTTAAAATCTGGTGCATATTTTTCTATATTTTCGAAGCCATTTGTGAAACATCTAGGTACCATACTTAAAAGTAAGCACTCGTACACACACCCACATGGCTTTTGTATAGTTCTCTCACAAGGAATTGAGCGGCCCAAGGCTGCATGAGAGTGCAACTGTTGACGGTGGTACGCTGTAGAACTGAATCCGAATGCCTATGTTGTATTTAACCAGATCTGAAGTATAGTCTTAGATGGACCACTAGCAAAACAGGTTTTCAACATCAAAAAATATCTAGGAATATTATCAATTGTAATTTAGGTAGAACTTTGTGGAGGCAATTACTTAAACTGATATCAGTAGTCAAGTGATATTTTATCAACCAAAGAAGATTGAAAAATCACCGTTGATCTCGACAGGATTTGAATTCAATACATATGCACACAACTAAATATCATTCTACCGATTCTGCAATCGGTACATCCCTCGACCGCCCTTCATTGTCAAGAAATATAAAGAACCCTTCACTTATTGAGGCAGAGTATAGACGATAAGTCATCTCCAGTACTGGTACTTTAATTTAGTGAACTTAGGTTCAATATTGACTTAAATGTTTCTATCAGCATTTGAATTCAAGACATAAAGGTTTTAACTAAATACCACAACGCGTTTTGCTCGCTTGTCTAGGAAATATATGTCTTTATTGTCCTTCGTCGCTAGAAATCTATTGACAATGTTCCAGATCTTTTCAAAATATTAACAAGATTCATCAGAGAAATAACTATTTTGATTTAGTGACAGGCAACAAATCCCCATTTTCTGTCGTTGCATTTAGTCCCTTTTTAGACGGAAACTTTTATTAAGGAGTTTTGTTAATCATAGCAAGGACTTCAATATGTAGCGCAGTAAGGAGAACAACTTTGATCAACTGAGATTCTACAAACAATAATTAGCAGACAAAACTCTCTCACAATGCTTAACATTTTTATACTTACAGAGAAGGTAACTAATAAAATCAGTTGATGAAACTTTGGGAGAATAGAAACCGCTCAGAAATCATTTGGATTTGGATATTCCCGAATTAAATTTTAAATTTGCTTAATATATTAAAAGAACTCTTCAGTAAATTCTACTCAACTGTAATTTGTTGGGAGGAGAGACAGAGAAAGAAAAAGAGAGGGATAGACAGACAGAAAGAAAAAATGAGAGAGAGAGAGAGAGGGATAAATAGACAGAGGGAGAGAGAGGTGAGTCTGTAAGATTACTTATGATGGTGAACTCTTTCTTGTTTTTAGTTTTTCATAGGAGTCTTGACTAGTATATTCTACATAAAATATCATATATGTGGGACCTTACCATGTTTGTAGTACGCTCCTCTAGGGTAGTTTCCCTCTGCCATATAGTAAATATTATCATCTGACTCACTGTGTCAGTGCTCCTCTTCCCCCACACTTCCCCACTTTCCCACTCTTTCCATCTCTGCATACCTCTCCTCCTCTCTCTCTCTCTCTCTTTCTCTCCCTTACTATCTGTCTTTCCCTTTATCTCTACCTCTGTCTATGACTGTCTGTCTCTCTGTTCTCAGTCTCTGTCTCTGTTTCTGTCTCTCTCTCTATGTATGTATGTATGCATGTATGTATGGTCGCTCTTATAAATATTCCTGAGCGCTACTGGTAACATGTAATCCAGTACAACCTGTCTCATGGTCGGGTCGTCGGCGACTAAACTGGCAACCCCACCAAGCTCGCTTGGTGAGGAGGGTGATTGTTGGCATCCTGCGGGATGAAAAATAAGACTCGTCGAAAGGACGTAAGAACTACTGTGTAGTAACGTCCACCCAACAATGTTTGTTTCTGTGTGTGTTTAAATTCTGTGTGCGCGTGTTGTTGTGCTGTGCTTTGTGTGTGTATATTTTTATATGCATTTCTCTTTATATATATATATATATATATATATATATATATATATTTTATATTTACTTTTTATATATATTTTATATTTACTTTTTATATATTTTTATATTTACTTTTTATGTATCTTTGTGTTTTTACACATCGTATTTATGTGTTTTTTACACATCGTTTTTATATATATTTTATATTTTATATGTATCTCCATTGCATTTACTTTTCTCCTTTCATATCTACATCTTTTATATTGACTTTTCTATGTATTTTCTATGTACTTATTATATTCTGTTTTTTAATTTTTTTTTAAAATTTAATATGTGGGGTAGATGAGGCCCATTAGCCAAGTGAAGGCAACTCTTCTAGGAGAAGAACACTCCGACATAAAACCAGGTCCATGACTTCTGTGGGAGCAGACTGGGCTCTTTTTTTTCTTTTTTTTTTATAAGGTCGTGGTTAGGACAACCAGTATAGGAGAATAAAACTCCGAATTCAAATTGATCTACCACTGCTGGCTTGCAGTCTCCTTTTGAGGAAAAGCCTAGGAGAGGATACTCTGATATAAAACCTGCAGTCAACTTAGTACTAGTCATCTTGCTCTCGCTTGTCACTGGATTATACTATTTTGACCTAAGAGTGGCAAAGGTGTTGTACAAGCCTTTGTCACTAAAATCCAATGAAGTACAGATGTCCCTAACAAGACAAAACACTGTCAAATCATAGTCATCTTAGTATGACCCGAGAAAAAATTAGGGAAAAGAAAGAGAGAGAGAGGAGGGGGAAGGATGGATGGGGGAGGAAGGAAAAGGGAGTGAGAAGGGCAAGAGAGGAGAGGAAGAAAGAAGAAAGGAGGAGAGAAAAGTCCTGTGGCGATGGAGGAGTGGCGACGTATGCAGACTTGACCGGTTGGAAGCATACAGTTACAAATCTGCACATAAGGCGGCAGGGTTCTTATCTTAACATCGCTAACATGTCTTCATGGACAGGGGCTGTTTTCGGTGGAAAATCCTGTGTCTGAGCAGCCTTTTTAAGGAGAACACTGCTCACCTGGATATACTGGGAAGGTGCTAGAAAAGGTGCATTAAAAATTGTCTGTCCGCACTCTGCTGGTTATTTTACTGCGGCTAACGGTAGTTCAATATAGCAGGAACGAACGAAGAAATATAAGCAATAATAAAAAGTATGCGAGGAAAAAGGTTTTACTTAACTTGGCATGCTGGAATGTGAGAACTCTCTTGGATCGAGCGGATAGGCCTGAAAGAAGAACAGCTCTAGTAACTAAGGAGCTGAGACGTCTTAATGTTGATATTGCAGCTCTATCTGAAACAAGATGTTCAGGTGAAGATCATCTTGTTGAAAGAGCAACAGGCTTCACAGTGTTCTGGGTTGGGAGGCCAAAGGGAGAGAAAAGGGAGGGTGGTGTTGGGTTTGCAATTAGAAGTAATTTACTGAAAGACCTAGAACAACCACAAAGTATAAATGACCGCATGATGAAACTCCGGATCCCTCTCTCTTGTGGACGCTTTGTGACTGTTTTTTCCATCTATGCTCCCACACTCTCAGCAAATGAAGAAAATATCCATGCATTCTATGAGGAACTTAGAAGTAGTATCCTCTCAGTCCCTCTGAATGAGAAGTTGGTTGTGCTCGGCGACTTCAATGCACGTGTTGGCAGGGACAATAGTGCTTGGAATGTACTTGGGCGGTATGGAATAGGTAAGGGTTAGGGTTAGGTTTACACCTACTACAAATGTTCTCTGAACTAGGGTTGGCTGTTGGGAACACATTTTTTCACAATAAGCTGAAACATAATGTCACCTGGATTCATCCAAGATCAAAGCAAGGTCACATGATTAACCTTGTATTAACTCGGAAATCTGACCTACAGGATTTGTGTAGTCTCAGAGTATTGCGAGGAGCTGATTGTGATACTGATCACAAAATGGTTAGGGCTAAGTTCAAATTCAGGGTTCGTACAAGAAAGTGCAGTGCAGGTGTGCGAGTCCCCCCAAAAATTGATGTAGGACAACTTAAACAGCCACAGATCTCACAGCTATTTCGGGATAGATGCAGTAATATTTATTTTGAAGGTTCATGGCAATCTTTTCGAGAAGGATTATATAAGGCTGGAGTGGATGTGCTGGGTTTTAAGAGGAGACAACATAGAGATTGGTTTGACTCCAATGATGCAATGGTAAATGAGCTACTGGCAACAAAGAGGTCTACTTATGAAAAACTTCTTAACCCAAACATTAAGGGCAAAGAAAAACTAGAAAAGGTATACAGAGCGCAGAAAGCAGAACTGCAAAAGGAATTAAGGAGGCTCAAAGATACCTGGTGGAGTAATTTGTCTGAGGAAATACAGGCATCTTATGAAAGGAAAGACATTAAAAACTTGTACGGCTTATTGCGACAAGCTTTTGGACCGCAGTCCTCAACGTATGAAATCAAAAGACGGAAATGAGGTTATTAAGGATCCTCCTGGAATAATGAGCAGATGGAGGGAGCATTTTGCGGAACTTTTCCATAATCCATCTGTAGTGAACATGGATGTCATAAATAATATCCCCCAAAGAGTGATAATGCAACACATGGACGATGCGCCTTCCATTGAAGAAGTAAAACTGGCAATACGGAAACTGAGATCCAACAAAGCTCCTGGGCTGGATGGTATTCCAGCTGAAATTCTGAAAGCAGGTGGGGATAACATCTCCTCCGAAATTCATAGCCTGTTGTGTCAAGTTTGGACTGAGTCCTCTGTGCCACAGGAATGGATAAACGGCATTCTAATCCCTATATACAAAGGTAAGGGACCCAAATCAGTGTGTGGTAATTCCAGAGGAATAACTCTCCTGGCACATACTGGGAAGATACTTTCGAGGATCATGTTAGAACGTCTCGTGGAGAATGTGTGTCCACATGTGATTCAGACCCGAGCGGGGAACAATGGATATGATATTTTCTGCAAGGCAGGTTCAGGAGAAATGTTTAGAGGAACAAATGCCACTATACCAGGTTTTTATAGATCTAACTAAGGCATTTGACACGGTAAACATGGACGCACTGTGGATTGTTTTGTGCAAACTTGGTTGCCCGACACATTTTGTGAGCCTCTTCGAGAAATTGCACAGCAACATGAAAGCTCAGGTAGTTTTTAATGGTAATCTACCTGATGAATTTTCAGTGGACAACGGTGTAAAACAGGGAGTTATTCCTGCCCCTACACTTTTCTCTCTATATTTTGCCACATTGCTTTGGTATGCATTTGAGGATTGTAACAGGGGAATCGAAATCAGATTCCGGACATCTGGTAGCATATTTAATCTGACCAGGTTTAACTGTAAGGCAAAGGTTTTCAGAGTACTTGTCAGAGAATTGCTCTATGCTGATGATGCTGACTTGCTGGCACACGCAGAGGAAGATATGCAACATTTAATGGATTGATTTTCCACTGCATGTACATATTTTGGACTCACAGTAAGTCTGAGAAAAACCAAGGTAATGTTTACCCCCACACCTGGACAAATATATACTGAACCAAACATCTTTGTGAACGGAACAAGATTAGAAGTCATTGACACCTTTGTTTACCTTGGAACCACACTGTCAAGGGATGGTGGTCTTGATGCAGAAATATACTATCGAATAGCGAAGGGAAGTGCTGCATTTGGAAAGCTTGAAAAGCGAGTGTGGGCTGATAGAGATATCTCTCTGCAGACAAAAATCAGCATCTACAAAGCGTGTGTATTGACTGCACTTCTTTATTCAGGCGAAACATGGACCACTTACAAGGGTCATGTAAAGATGCTAGAAAGGTTTCATCAAAAGTGTCTAAGACGCATCCTATGAGTAAAATGGAAGAGTTTCGTAGCAGATACAGAGGTTTTGCGCAGGGCGCACTGTAGCTCAATTGAAAAACATATTATCCTGGCCCAAATGAGATGGACTGGGCATGTAATTAGAATGAAGGATGATCGTTTGCCGAAGCGCTTATTTTATGGTGAGCTCAGCTCTGGTGAGCGACCGCGGCAGAAACCTAGAAAGAGGTATAAAGATTGCATTAAACAAAACCTTAAAAAACTAGATATGTATGAAAGTGATTGGGAAGGAGATGTTCTGGATCGAAGCAAGTGGAGAGCTGTTGTAAGGACGAGCTGTGATGTCTGGGAGGAAAAGATGTTTCAGCAACTTGAGCTTAAGCGGGCCTGTCGAAAGGGAAAAATTGTAAACAATGGAGAGTATAGGATGTGTATTGTGTGTGATCGCGTTCTTTTGTCAAAAGCAGGATATGTGAATCACATGAAAACACATGAGAGTAGAAATTCCAGACACCTTAAATACCAACCGCCTTCTGCGACTTGTGGCATATGTCACAAGGT
>NC_142932.1:67083672-67106172 GCF_046866305.1 Octopus bimaculoides | reverse complement strand
TATATATGTGTGTGTGTATATATATATGTGTGTGTGTATATATATATGTGTGTGTGTATATATATATGCGTGTGTGTATATATATATGTGTGTGTGTGTATATATATATGTGTGTGTGTGTATATATATGTGTGTGTGTGTATATATATGTGTGTGTGTGTGTATATATATATGTGTGTGTGTGTATATATATATGTGTGTGTGTGTATATATATATGTGTGTGTATATATATGTGTGTGTGTGTGTATATATATGTGTGTGTGTGTGTATATATATATGTGTGTGTGTGTATATATATATATATATGTATGTATATATATGTGTGTGTATGTATATATATGTGTGTGTACACACACACGCACACGCACACATATATACATACAATAAATAAGAACAGTAACAAACGAGGGAAGAAAAAAGATATATAGTGCTAGTGTTTATTTCGCCAAAAAAGAATAATATTCTATTCTCTTTATCTCTTTATTCTCTTAATCTACTACTACTAAATCGGGCCTTCTAGCTTCTATTACTTTATCAGTCTGAATGTTAAAGTCCCACAACATCTATATGTCTTACTTTCTGGTATTTTACTAGGTTCATGTTCAGACCATTTATTAGCATGTTGAAATCCTAGCTTTCTACATAGCTCTCAGTGGATTTACTCTCCCTAGGTTTTCATGTCTTGTATTCTTTCTGTATCAGCATGCTTCATTCACTATATGAGTAACGCTTTCCTCTTTTGATTTGCATAACCTACATTGGGAATCTACTTGGTTTTTCTGTATCTTGGCTTTTATCCAATTAGTCTTTAATGCTTGATCTTGTGCAGCTACTAACAAACGTTCTGTCTCCCTTTTCAGCTTTCCTTTCTTCAACCATAGCCATGTCTCACTACTACTTTTTGCTGCAACTATCTTTGACAATCTATCATGTAACGCCTTCTCCTGCCAGTTAGATAATTTATGTTATCTTATTTTCTGGTTTTTAACTTCGTTTAGGTTTTTTGTTTCCCGATGTCATGCTGTGATTCTAGCAAATTTTAATAAACTTTCTTCACTATTAACAACATAGAAGTCTATATCTACTGTAGCTAACCCCGCGCAATCTTCTACTGATATCAACCCTCTTCTGCTTTCCTTTCTAGGAAAGAATAATCTTGTTACACCTGCCCGTGGATGGAGTCCTCCATTCATATTCAGTTCCTTCCTAGTTCTTCTGTTTCGCTTAGCTAATTCAGTTTTTTCCCACTCTACAAGAGCTGCTGAGTATCTAAGTAATTATACTGTCCATGAATTTACAGCCTTCACTGGATTCGGACCATTCAGCTTTGACTTAATTAGCTTCCTCACTTTTATGATGTACTCCTCAATTTTCGTTTTCATTTCTGTAATTAGCACTCTGTCAGATTCTAATACTCCTAGATACTTATAACTCTCTCTTCTTTTCAATGATTTTAATGTCTGGACACCTGGTAATTGGTTGCTTTCGCTGTTGAGAACCTGCCTCTTTCTCATGACTAATATAGCACACTTATCTATGCCAAATGTCATGCCTACATCTTTGCTGACGAGTCTTAGTCTGTATTAATGAATCTATCTCTTTTTCATTATTACTAAAAAGCTTCAGATCATACATTTTTACTTACTGATACCCTGCCTTTACGTTCCTTAATACTAAACTGAAGGAGACGAAACATAAGACAAATATTTAAGGAGACAACGAGTCCCCCTGGGAAATTCCTCTTTTGATATTAACTTTCCCTAAGACTGTGTCACATGAGTAGAGATCTACTTTCCATTTTTTCATGCTAAAGATAATTAATTCTCTTCTATACTGAATATACTCAAAAATTCACTGATCCATGCTATTGTTAGATTTTTCTTTTTAGCTTTTACTTCATTTAGAACTGCTTTGTCGACGTATAATAGATCATTCATTTTTCTAGCCTTCTTCTTGCAACCTTTCCTTCTGGCAGTAAATTCTGGTTGTCAAGGTGTTCGTAAATGCTTTCGGAAAGCATTCCTGTTAACAGCTTCCACACTAATGGTAAGCAAGTGATTGACGTATAGTTGCTCTTATCTTTCATAATGAGTATTGTCCTCCCTTTAGTTATCCATTCTGGAATTATTCCTCCATTAAGGCAATCCTGAAGTTGTTCCCTCAGCTTCTCATGTACTACTTAATTTTTTTAGCCAATTATTATTATTATCATTATTTTTACTTTTAATCTGCAACTTTGTTAGTCACTTGCCGAGACAGACCCAGCGTCCTGAGGCGAGTGAAGGATGAGAGATGTTACAATATGACTGAAAACTTAGGAAGGGGAGGGGAGGTAGTGGAATATCTTCATGTAATACAACACAGACATTTAAATGGATAGAGTTTTTCT
Source organism: Octopus bimaculoides (assembly GCF_046866305.1). Classification (NCBI taxonomy): domain Eukaryota; kingdom Metazoa; phylum Mollusca; class Cephalopoda; order Octopoda; family Octopodidae; genus Octopus; species Octopus bimaculoides. The sequence continues at coordinate 67,103,782 of NC_142932.1, read as the reverse complement.
AAAGATGTGGGCAGCACTTTTTAGCACAATCTTTTGGATTTCTCTGAGACACGGTTCCCCTGGGATCTTATCTAGATGTTTCTGACATCCCTTTTTATCATACCTAGGGCACCTACAATAACAAGAACGGTTCTCGTTTTAAAAAAACCACATCTTTTTTATTTCAATTTTCAGGTTCTTATATTTACTTAGTTTGTCAAATTCCTTGTTAGATATATTTTTATCAGTAGGAACGCTTACATCTATTAGTCTACAAGTATTTTCTTCTCTGTCTGGTCGATTAGCCTGGATCATTCTGTCAGTGTTGACTGGAAAATTCCAGAGGATAGTGACATTTTTACCTTCAATGTCTGGCTCAGGATGATGTTCATACCGATAAATAGGAGTGATGAATTTGTAGTGTTTACATATTTCCAATGTAAATACAGTCCTACCCTATTGTGGCGATTTTTATATTCGTTTGGTGTCAGCAAAGAAGAAACCGGGACGAGATGGTCTATTGTTTCATCAGATGTGTCGCAGAATCTGCATTTAGAGTCAGAACCGTTTTGAAGAACGTTAGATGATAATTCTTGTGAGCAAGCTTTGCTCTTGTGCCGCCAATATGAAACCTTCAGTCTTTGCTTTCAGTCCTGAACTTCTCAACCACTGATGTGTTGTTGCTTGTTCTACATCAGCATTTCGACTTCGAAGTATATACTGGCCATGCAGAGGCAACTGGCTCCATCGCTCAACAATGTTTCTGCCCGTTCTTTTTTGCAGTTTTCTTGATCCATTTTGCTTGTTTTGTGGCAGTGGTTTCAGGTTTTTCAACTGTTTTAGAGTTAATGCCAAGTTCCCTTGCGAATTTGCAAGCTTCCTTGACAATAGAATGCGACTTTTTGCTGCTTTCGTGTTTTCAATCAAGTCGCAGTGTCCAATTCTCGGTACTAGATAAGTACCTGTTCATTGCTATTGTGGAGGTCTTATAACACAGTTGACCCTGCATCATTTCTTTTCCCCCATTACCTCTAGGTAGGTACAGACGATCAACATCTGCTTTTGGGTGGTGCATGTTCTTAGAAGTTAGTATTTTTCTTGTCTTCCTGTCCAGGCGTTGGAGCTCTGTAAGATTCTAGTTAATAATGTTAAAACTATATTGGACTACTGGAAGTGCCAGGGTGTTAATTGCTTCGATGCAATTTTTAGAGTTCAGTTTTTAGTATGAGTCTTATTCTCCTTTCTTATTTTTTCCTTCATAATAGCATGTAGTATACAATCTCCTTCGTTTATCCCCAGGTATTTGTAATTTCCCTATGGGTTACGCTCCTTGATGGTAATGTTGATATCTAATTTAATGGAAGCTGTTTGCCTGCGCTTGCCTCTTACAAAAGTTGTTTTAGCACATTTACCAAGGCCAAAGTCTGTCCCAATATCATTGCTTCATTTTTTAACAGTTGTTAGCAGTCTTACTAGCTCTTCGTCGTTTCTAGCTTCATATCGTCGATATACAACAGATGGTTTATTGTCGTATTATAAACTTTGAACCTATACTTGTTATTTAGTTCGTTTGAGAGTGGGATCAGTGCTATGCAAAAGAGTAATGGGGAGAGGGAGTCACTTTGAAAGATGCCTTGTTTGATGATGACGTTGTTAGTTTGGTTCATCCCATTACGATGGAAATGTGTGTTCCATTAAGGAAACGTGTGTTCCATTAAGGAAACGTGTGTTCCACTTGGCCATGCAACCTTGTAAGAATTTGGAAATGACAGGAGAGATCATATATATTTCAAGGGCCTTGAGTATCCAATTATGTGGGACACTAGCAAACGCTTTCCTGTAGTCTGTCCATGTCATACTCAGGTTTTTCTTTTTGCTCCGGCAACTCCCTACAATCATTTTACTTATGAGTAATTGATCATGAACCCATAACAACCCCTTTTACCGCCTTTTGAGATTGTGGAAGGATAGATCTCTGTTCAAGGAAAGCGTTTATACTGTCAGTTAATATGGATGAGAGGATCTTGTAAGTGATGTTGAGATATGTTATTGGTCGGTAGTTCTTTGGTATTTTTGTGTCTTCAGTTTTTGACAGAAGGTATGTTGTTCTTTCGGTCAGCCAGGCAGGTATTTGCTCTGGGTTCTGGATGACATCAGTCAGAGATGCAGCGAAATTTTGTTGTACTTCTGTCAGACAATTTAGCCAGATGTTAGGAATTCTGTCCAGTCCTGGAGTTTTCCGTTTGTGAGACTTCCTAAGAACACATCTTAGCTATTACCATCCATTTCTCCTCTGCAACTTCATCTAGTCTCACTTTCTCACGTTCTATCCAGTCAACGTTAGCATTATACTCCTTTTTGTTGCTCCATATCTTCTTCCACAATTCTTCCATTTCCTCAGTCTTACATGGCTCATTTACTGCTATCTTACTTGTACCAATTTCCCTACAAAATGTCTTTGCATCCGTCTTGAATATTTTGTTTTTTCGATAAAATTTGATTTGTTTTCATACCTTTTAAGCCGTTGGGCTTTCAGTTAAATTCGTTGTTTCAATTGAAGGTTTATAAAATCTTTGATTTTATATTTTTGCATGGTTTTTCTAACTCGTTTCGTCATAACATTTACTCCTGTAACAAGTTCATCTAAAACTGATATATCCACCCACAGAGATTCTATCTCTTTTTGTATTGCTGCTTTCGACTTAGGAGGTCTATTGACATGGTTGGTCCTTTTCTGTGTCGTCCTGATACTTAGTTGAGCAGTTACAACTTTAGCAGAGGAACAGATGAGGTTATTTAAGGTTAAGTTATTTCCCTTTTTTACTTAAGATCTGTCTAAGATCAACATTAAATATATCATGATTATGTTGTTTTTTTAATGCTGTTTGAGAACTTTGCCAGTGGTTGTCTATTGATGATGTCAGTAGACTCAGTCTTGTGAGTTCTCTGATAATATCTTCTTTTGCTTCTATGTTCTGTTTATTATTCACCTCAAATTCTGTGTTATACATATTCTGGTGTTCTTGGGGTAGGTTTACTTTCTCCTCTTTTTCCACATATCTGCTCATACATTGTTACTTATTTTATCTGTCTTGTTGCTGTTTTCGCTTGGTCTACCATTAGATATTTTTGTCCTAATTTGGCTAATTTCAACGTCAGTTAACCTTTTATTCTTAATGATGTCTCTACGCACATTACTTAGTTTATTTGCATCTATATATCTGCGTACTTCATTATCTATAAAGTTTCTCCATGAAATGTAAATTTGTATTATGAGTTTTTTTTGGGGGGGGGGGGGTATTTGAGCTGTATGCAAATCTTTCAACACATCTCTATAATCCTCTGCAGTGCTTTAGGTGATGTTTTTGGTGGTGTCACTACAGGCCTCGGGTTAGGGTTATCCTGGATCTGGTTACCTAGTAAATCGTCTTTTAGAGAGTTTGTTCCAGCAACAGACTTTTCAATCCCAGTTTGGTTCCCCTCTGAGTAACGCGGTCCTTGTTGTCCTGGGTAATGACCGATCCGACGTGAGTTTTGGCTTGTCATTAAGGCATTGACAGTGACTGGCTTCACACCGCTTCCTTCGAATGGATGTATTTATCATATCGTAGGCTGGTAGATCGAAAATCGCCTCTATTTTCTTTTTGTTGTTTTTTGGTAGCTATGTTTCCCGGCATAACTGCTTGGTTATGTTTTAAACTGAGTGACTAATTTACTCCCTTTTATATTCGTTTGTGGGAAGTCGCTTTGTTTGTGTTTGTTACGACGTCGCTCGTGACACGTGTTTTCTTTTTCTTTTCCATGTGTGTACGTGTGCCTTGGTTAGGCATTATTTCTGTTGCTTATAAACATTAACGTGTGCATGGGTGCATGGACAGTTGCATGTATAGGTAAGTATTCAAATTGTGTACTTACTATGTAAGTGGTGTTTTTCCAGGTTTCCTGGGGCTGGATTCGACTTCTCGCGTATATTACATAAGAAAGAAACTTCCCTTTATATGACAAAAATTTTTCCGGTTTTTTAGTACGTCTGCTTTAACGGAACTTTTCCCACACAGTTGTATTGCGAAGTTTTCTTGGATTGAGTTTGTTTGTGGAGAGAGCTTCTTAGTGTACGTCCATTATTATTATTATTATTATTTAGTAGTCTTATTTTAGTCACGTGCTTTCACTGCAGCTCTGTGCCTTGGGTAGGTGCTGTTGTTTGCTGTGGTGCTCTTCTTTTCACTGTATTGAAAGTGTTTTACGTAGGATGTTTGTAGTGTCTAGTAGTGCTATTTTCTGTATGATATATATATATATTTGTAAGTCCCCGTGCTTTTTGTTTTGTATTTGTCTGAATGTTTTATTCCATTTGCTTATCTAGTGTGATGTTACTCTTAACTAGTTTTCCTCTTTTCAGGGTTGCTTTGGCACATTTTTCTAAGCCAAATTTTGTTTATTTTGGTAAATCCATGTACTGTCAGTAGTAATGTTTCCAGCTGTTTATCATTTACAGCATACAGTTCTAAATAATCTATATACAAGAGATGGTTGATTGTTTTGCCGTAACAGTTGTATCCATAGTCAGTTCTGTTTAGCATGGTTAGCAGAAAAGGAGTGGAGAGAGCGTGTCTCCCTGGAATATTCCTCTTCTAATAGGGATAGCCTTGGTTTTTATGAGTCCCTCTTTTGTCTGGAGCTGTATTACTGTTTGCCACTTATTTATGGAATGTTTTATATATTTTATGATTATTGGTCTCTTTTTTCCTATGGATGTTTTCAGTTCTGGCTTTATTGATCAACAGCTGATCTTTGCATCCGTCAGTGCCATTGCAACATCCCTTCTGTTCTTCTGGAAACGGGTTGATTTCTTCCAGATGTTTGCCTATTCTCTGTGATATCATTGCAGTAATGGCCTTGTAAATTGTAGGGAGACAAGCTATCGGTCTGTAATTTTGTGGGTTTGCCGTTTCAGTGGATTTGGAAATTAGGATATTTTCCCCTTCCATGAGCCATTCAGGCATTGTTTCTGACTCTGCTGGTATTTCATTAAATTTCTCAGCTAGCGTTTTATGTATTCCTGCTAGATATTTTAACCAGAATTTGAGGATCTTGTCGTGTCCGGGTGCCTTCCAGTTGCTTAGTTTTTGCAGTACCTGGGTGACCTCTTCAGTTGTTATAGGAGTCCAGAGTTGTTCAAGTGCTGTGTTTGTTATTTTGATAGATCTTTTCTGGGGTTGTTACTTCGCCGACTATATTTCTTTCCAAAATTCTTCCACTTCTTCTGCTGTTGGTGCTACATCGATCTCTATATTATTTTTTCCAAATTCTTGCTAGAGTTTGTTTTGATTAAGGAAACGTTGGCGTTTTTCATAACGGTGGATTATTTTGTGTTTTAGCAAGGATATCTTGCTTTAGCTGTACTTTTGCCTTAGGTATACCATGTTCTGTAATTTTGTATTTACGTCGTATTTTTCTCCTCTTCATGTTGCTTAGTAGTGTTGATTGTCTATTAGTTTCATTAAGGATTGACAGATCCTTTCTTTTATTTTCTTTTTTTTTTTCTAGATATTATTTATCCACAGGGTTTATTTTGGTGGTGATGCTCCTGTTTGGATGGGTTTGATGGGTATCCAGCTTCTTTTGTGGCCACAAAGGCTGCTGCATATATTATATCATTTAATCTGGTCATATTGACATTTCTTACTGTGGCTATAAGTTCTGTTATTTCTTATTGATGTTGTTTTATTATCAATTTTAGTTTTGGGGAATGTACTATCGGTGGTCCATACTGAGGTCTGTGACTTTCAATTCTTTGACTCTTTTTTAGAGTATCACAATCATTAATTTCGCCTTCACTGTTTCAAGGTTTTAGAGTTGCTTCGTATTCCTCCCGTTCATATTTTTGTCTGTGGTGTTCTGGTTTGGTGCATTCTGCTCATCATTATGAACTTCTACGGTTTGGGTTTGTTGTGTTTTGTTGCTTCGTTTTTGTTGGACATGTTACGTCTGTCTTCGTATTTTACAGTCCCAGTGCTTATGATATCATTTGGCACTATCTACGTTTTCCTGATTAAATTTTCCTTTTAAGTGCTCTATTTCTATTTCTGCGGTTTTTTTTACATTTTGAGAATGTATCTCAGTATGTTAGCTAATTTATTAGGATTCATTGCTATATCCAAATTTTTATTAACAGGTTATTTTTCTTCCCGATTTTATATGTATATGTTGTTTTTGTTCTGTGGGATAATAATTATCGGAGCACTGGGATTGAAATATATTCCTCACGTGTCCATTTATGCTTTTTTGATTTTATTTACAGGACGTGAGGAATAACGCCTGGTCCTTTATTCTAATGGATATCACTTTCGTACGGTTCTGGTCCGTTTATTTATGGTGTTAAATGGTTTTGCACGTGTAGATTTTCGTACTTTTTGTGTAAGTACGTACTTTCCGTTTAAAACAATGATAATTCATCCATAATAATATATGCTAACATATATATTATATACAAAAACCAGCTTACATAAATTATCATTGTTTTAAATTATCATTGCTTTAAATACAATTTGAACGAAGTTTAAGTTTTAAATAATAATGAAGATAAAATCAGTATATATTTAAACGGTGTATTTAAAACAATGATAATTTAAAACAATGATAATTTAAAACAATGATAATTTAAAACAATGATAATTTATGTAAGCTGGTTTTTGTATATAATATATATGTTAGCATATATTATTATGGATGAAGGGATGATTATTGAATGTTTATTATTTTGATATTTTGATATTTTAAATAATTTTTCTATCTTTATAAATAAGTATTTCATATAAATTCATTTGGTACTTATTGTTGGTTGAGATATATATATTTATTTATTTTAATTATTGACCTAAAGATTAGCTATATTTTTGAATAGATTCTATTTTCGATAATTTCAATTGATTTTAATTGATTTTAATCGATTTAAATTTCCTTTCTATTTGAAAATAGGTTATGAAACACGTGTAGTCATTTTATTATCTTTATCTTATGGTATTTACTTTGTTTTATATTATACTCATTTATTGTGCTTTTAATTGTTATTTTTTCTATATGTGATAGTGGATTTTCATCGATGAGTTCTTGAAACTTGGTTATTTTCCCTAAAACTATATATATATATATATATATATATATAACTAAGAAAGATTCCCGCTTTTTTTGCACAGAGGTATAGAGATAAACATCATTCCCTTTGCTTTGTCGGATACATAAGGTGTTCGTTTTGGTAAGGTGAGGATTTTGTTTATTTATATATATTGGCACTATACTATGCTGACGAGCGGAAACTAGATTTCATTCTGGTAATCGTGAAATCGGTCGATACATAGTTGAGTTTTTTTAAAAAAGAAGGTTGGTTTCTTTTGGGGGTTGCTTTTTCTCGCATTCGGTACTAAAATGTGTTTATTTGGGAAGTCTGGTGTTTGGCATTATTCTGTAGTAATGCCCTTCTATAAATATATATATATATATATATATATATATATATATGTATATATGTATGTATATATATATGTATGTATATATATATGTATGTATATATATATATGTATATTTAGAGAGAGAGAGAGAGAGAGAGAGAGAGAAAGAGATGTATATGTATATATGTATACATATAGATGTATATGTACACGTATAGGTATAGATATATATATATATAGATATATATCTATATGCATACATGTATATGTATACATATGTATAGATGTATATATATATAGATGTACATGTAATATGTACACATATATACATGCATACAGATATCTATACATATATACACCCACAAACACACACATACACATGCACACAAACACACACATTAGTTATTTGTTTTTTATCTAAAACTACGTCAAAAGTACTGAATGGATCTTTATGAAATTTGGAAATTATATTCTATGCATAACGGCCATGACCCCCATGAAAATTCATATATTTTTCATGTTGATGAAATTTTAACCATACATATTACACACGAATAAAGTAATATTTCTAAAATTTCTTCTTAGAAGTTACAAAGACCCTTTCAGGGGGACTTCACACCCACAATTTAGTCATTTTTCCTAAGGAAAGACGAATACAGTTGTACTATTGGAAGCTATAGGGTCACCCGAACATAACAGATGAGCATTATTTGTAATTCAACGGTACAACAGTGTAACACTATCCTTTCAGATATACTTACATTGTGATTTCTGCAATGTGGTGCATAAATTGTCAAGTAAATGAGACGCATCTTTGCCTCCACTGATTCACTTGCAAAGTGTTCAGTAAAATTATTTCGTTGCAAACCTCCTTTGAGTCTTTTTATTATCACTGCGACACACATAGTCCCCAGTTGGTAACATTGATTTGAAGGCCTTCCCAGATGAGTGACTGGTTGTTCTAAGACATTTATTGATTGTAATTTTTTTCTGCACAGTTACCTATCGGTATAGTGGTCATTTGCAAACTCCAGAGGTGACACTTTCATTTCCCTTCACACGTTGTTATTTCAATTGGATCATGCTCTTCCAATTGCTATAGATCCGTAATGCATCTTACAGCTGTGCCTGTCACCTGTATGGTGAGGAATCCTACATTGGGGAGGAGTAACGACTAGGCTAGGGTAGCCGACTGATTATCGTGATCATTCGTCTTTTGGTTTCCTGTAGCTTTACTCTCTTTTACAAACCCAGTAAACATACATATATTTCCTATTTCAAAGAAATTCGAACAATACATATTACACCCAAGCTAAAAACATTCCCAACAATTCAACTTCTCTGGTTGACATTGACACCCCCCCCCCATTGGGGCCTTAACTCCCACATTTTTCAGCTCCAAGAGTTCCATTTTTCAGGAGCAAAATCCTTTTTACAGGGTCCATAACACTAGAATTTTCGGATATGCGCATAAATATCAGATATATAAAGATGAGAATGTGTGTCTGTGTGAATCCCTAAAACTCGAGAACTATACAACCAATTTCATTGCTAATTAACACATGCTTTACTTAGGGTCCATGTAGTGTCTTAGGCCAAAACAATTTTTAACTTCTTGCATAGTTCGAGCCCACACCAATATCATATCTCCTCCACAATTTCAGTATTACGTGTCAAAAGTGAAACAATAACATCACTCTACTGTAATGTCAAATACTTTCACTTTAATACTTTCAGTTTCATACTGAAACTATTAAAGTGAAACTATACTCTCACATATATACAGGCATACTATAAGACCCAGGTTAAAAACATTCCCAACAATTCAACTTCTCTGGTTGACATTAACACACCCACCCCCAATTGGGGCCTTCATTCCCACATTTTAGAGCTCCGTGAGATCCATTTTTCAGGAGCAAAATCATTTTTACAGGTTCCAGAAGATTGAAATTTTGGAATATGCGCATAAAGATCAAGAGTATGGGATACATGTCTCATGATTAGAATGTTTTAGGGTGTATAAAGAGGGAAAGAACCCTTATGTGCAATTTTGATTAAATTCGAATCATATGTATTCCAGTTCCTTACAGAAAATATAAGAGAAAAGTCTCATCCTTCAATTGCATGTAACAAGGGCAACGCCGGGTATCTCTGCTAGTTATTATTATTATTATTATTATTATTATTATTATTATTATTATTATTATTATTATTGTTCAGTAGTTTTATTTTTATAACGTGCTTTCACTTCACTACCGAGCGCAGCTCTGTGTGCCTTCGGTATGTGCTGTAGTTTGCTGTGATGCTCTTATGGTTACTGTATTGAAAGTGTTTTGCGTAGGATGTGTGCAGTGCCCAGTAGTGCAATTTTCTAAGTCCTGGTGTTTTTGCTATGTATTTGTCTGAATATTTTTTTATTATACCTAAGGTACCTACTATGATAGGAATTGTTTCTGTTTTTAGATTCCACATTCGAGTTACCTCTATTTCCAGGTCTTTGTATTTTGAAAGTTTTTCCATTTTATTTAGGGAAACGTTGTCATCTGCTGGCATTGATACATCAATTAGAAAGCATTTTTTTATTCATGATCTTTGACAACTATATCTGGTCTATTTGACTTAATTTCTCTATCTGTGTGTATTGGCATATCCCAGAGTATGGTTGCTTTCTCGTTTTCTATGACCTTTTCTGGCGTGTGTTTATACCATCTTTTTTCTGTTGTTATTCCATAGTGTTGGCATAGCTTCCAGTGTATATAGGTCCCGGCTCTGCCGTGTCTGTGAATATATTCCTTCTTAGCCAGGACTGGGCAGCTAGAGATAATATGATTTATTGTTTCTTGTCCATCTCCACATATTCTACAGTTACTTGTTATGTTCTTTTCATTATGTTTTTGGTAATTTCTGGTGGGGAGGCTTTGGTCTTGTGCAGCAATTAAAAATCCTTCAATCTCTGCTTTGGGTCCTGAGCTGCTCAACCATTGCTGGAATTTTTCTCTGTCTATTTCGTTTGCATTTAGTTTAGCCCAGTATTTACCACGTAGGGGCTTTTCTTGCCATCGTTTTATCATGGTCCGTTGCTGTTCTAGTTTTCGTTTGGATTTCATTTGTTTTATAGCTTTTGTTGTTTCTTCTTCTTCTTCTTCTTCTTCTTCTTCTTCTTCTTCTTCTTCTTCTTCTTCTTCTTCTTCTTCTTCTTCTTCTTCTTCTTCTTCTTCTTCTTCTTCTTCTTCTTCTTCTTCTTCTTCTTCTTCTTCTTCTTCATTAAGTAGTATGATTTCTTGTTTGTATTGAAAACAGCTTTTTGTTTTGCTCGTGTTTTGTGGCTATTTGTATTAGTTTTCCTTGTTTCTGGTGTAGGTATTTTTGCAGTCCTATAGTGGTTATTTTATAATAGTTTTCCAGCTGTATAAGACCCCTGCCACCTTCTCTGTGTTGTATATATAGCCTTTCTATGTCAGATTTTGGGTGGTGCATCCTATATCCTGTCATTATTTTTCTCGTTTTCCTGTCTATTTTAGATAGTTCGTTAGTGTCCAGTTAAGGATATTGTAGCTGTAGCTTATAACTGGTACAGCTAAAGTGTTAATACCCATTATCTTGTTTTTAGCATTGAGCTCTGTTTTTAGTATTGATCTAACTCGTCTATAGTACTCTTTCTTTATTTTTTCTTTCATTTGTGTGTGTTGTATCCTATCTAGTTCATTGACTCCTAAATATTTGTATTGTTGGCTTTCGTCTAGTTCTCTTATTTCATTGGCTTTATCTAGTGTGATGTTGCTACTTTTAACTAATTTTCCTCTTTTCAGGGTTGCTTTGGCACATTTTTCTAATCCGAATTTCATATCTATTTCCTTAGTAAAGCCATGTACTGTCTGTAGTAGCGTTTCCAGCTCTTTGTCATTTTTAGCGTATAATTTTAGGTCATCCATATATAAAAGGTGGCTGACTGTTTTTCCGTAACATTTGTAACCGCATCCAGTTCTATTTAGCAATTCAGTTAAAGGTGTGAGTGCCAGGCAGAACAGGAGTGGAGAGAGCGTGTCTCCCTGGAATATTCCTCTTCCAATGTGAATGGCTTTCGTTTTCACAAGTCCCTCATTTGTTTGGAGCTGTAGCACTGTCTGCCATTTGTTCATTGAGTGCCTTATGTATTTTATGATAATTGGTGCCACCTTGTTTATGGCTAGTGTTTCCAGAATTCACGTGTGGGGAACACTGTCGAAAGCCTTTTGGTAGTCCACCCAGGCCATACTGAGGTCTTTATTCTTTCTGCGGCTGTCTTCAGTTATTACTTTATTGATCAATAATTGATCTTTACAGCCGTATGAGCCCTTGCAGCATCCCTTCTGCTCTTCTGGAAACAGGTTGTTATTTTCCAGGTGCTTACTCAATCTCTGCGATATTTTTGCAGTAACGGCTTTGTAGATCGCAGGGAGACAGGTTATAGGTCTATAGTTTTGTGGTTTTCCGTGGATTTGGGAATTAAGATGGTTTTCCCTTTCGTGAGCCATTCAAGCATTGTCTCTGGATCTGCTAGTATGTTGTTAAAGTTTTCTGCCAGCTTTTTATGCATTCCTGTCAGGTGTTTTAACCAGAAGTTGGGGATCTTGTTATTATTATTATTATTATTATTATTATTATTATTATTATTATTATTATCATTATTATTATCATTATTTATTGTCTTTGCACAGCTTCTAACACTGGAGATGTATTACGGTGCCAGCTGTTCACTACCAGTGAATTAAGGTAACACCCCTTATTTTTCGAGCATCATCCGGAGTATTCGAGCGGTTCTAAGCAGTGCTGTTTTCTGCAAGCGCTCCACCCTTATTGCAGCCCTTATTTGTTCCATGTACTTCTCAAGATTTTTACTCACTCTTCCCAGGGCTCTGACAATTATTGGTACTACTACCACCTTTTCAGCAACTACAACTGCTTAACTTCCTAAGCTAACCTGTCATATCTATCGACTTTTCTTTCTTCCTTATCGCACACCTTGTTGTCAGCTGGGCATGCTATATCTATGATACAGCATCGTTTGCTTTCTTTCTCAATTAACACTATGTTTGGTTTCCTATTCTCTATCTCATGGTCGCACTGAATCATATAAAATCCCACAGGATTTTTGCATTATCATTTTCGATGATGCTTTCGGGTTTATGTTCGTACCAATTTTTTGCTTTGTCAAGTACCATACTTGTTACACAATGTCCAATGAAAATCCTTGCTATATTCTTCTGACATCTCTTATATTCTTTCTGGGCTAGTGGCGTACGTTGTCTGGTAATATGCCATACGGTTTCAGCATTTTGTCCACAAATTCTGCACTTATCACTTTCTGATGTGTTCTCTATTCTGTATTTGGTGTAATTGGTTCTTTCTCTAGGGCATTAAATCACTTTTAGTCATCATTAGCCTTCTTTTTTCCCAGTCTGTCTTATCTTCAACATCCCTATGAAATTATCCATGCATTCTTTACTCTCTTTTACTCTCTTTTACTTGTTTCAGTCCTTTGACTGCGGCCATGCTGGAGCACCACCTTTAGTCGAGCATATCGACCCCGGGACTTATTCTTTGTAAGCCTAGTACTTATTATATCGGTCTCTTTTGCCGATAAATACACCAGCGTCGGTTGTCAAGTAATGCTACGGGGACAAACACAGACACACAAACATACACACACACATATATATACATATATAAGACGGGCATCTTTCAGTTTCCGTCTACCAAATCCACTCACAAGGGTTTGGTCGACGCGAGGCTCTAGTAGAAAACACTTGCCCAAGATGCCACGCAGTGGGACTGAACCCGGAATCATGTGGTTGGTAAGTAAGCTACTTACCACACAGCCACTCCTGCGCCTATCCATCTATTTTCAGTTTCATTCATTCTCAAGTCCTTGTACAGTGCTTTATCTTAGCAATCTTCCATCCTAAACAAGCCTGACCTTCTTACTTCCAATAAAAGTGGTTCTGTAGCATTTTTACATACCATGCTATGTTGTTTTCTTCTGCATTAATGCTGTGTTCGCATCCTATCAGTCCTCTTCCCCTCTTTTTCTTGGTACATACAGTCTGTCTGTGTCACCTTTTAGGTGGAGTATCCAATATCTAGTCAGCAACTTCCTTGTCTTTCTGTCTAAGCTGTTTAGTTCGTGTCGTGTCCATGCAATTATCCCTGCTCCATATCCAAGTCGTGAAACCGCCCAGGTGTTGATAACTTCAATCTTATTCCGTCCGTTTAATTTCGACTTCAGGACCAGTCTCAGTCTGCGCAAGCACTCCATCTTAAATTTTCTGTCATTGCCTTCTCCATCAATGTATCCATTTGCAATATCCCCAAGTACTTATAGCCCGTCTCTTCTACCTGCTTCATAACCTCCCCCGATGGTATGGCAAGCCCGTCCATACATTTGATTTTGTCTCATTTCAAGACTAATACACCACAGTTCTTTATTTAAGAGATGAGTAATTATGTACATTATTTACCTTATTTACATTACTTACATTTGACGGATATTTATCCTCATCTTTTTTGTTGTTAACATAACATTTCGGCTGATATAACCTCCAGCCTTCATCAGGTGTCTTGGGGAAATTTCGAATCTGGGTTCTCATTCCTAAATTTTTTTTCGATGTTATTATTATTATTATTATTATTATTATTACTACTATTATTATTATTATTATGTTGTTGTTGTTGTTTTTTTCTTCTTTCTTCAAATTTTCTTCCTTTTATCACCGAGTCTTTTCCGTACACCTAGAGCAAAGTAGTTCATTGTATGCATTCCCAGTTTACACACGCAAATTCACAGGTAACATATGTATGTAAAAAAAATAATTAATAAATAAATTCATGAATGGATGTTTTTATCACAGCGATAATGCTCTTCTCAGTACATGAGTCGTTCCAGTTAACACGATTTTTAGCACTTCCAGTAGGGATGGTAGGCCTGGTATCATTTTCAAATGGGTTTCAGTACCCGTTTTTTTTTTTATCATTCCTAGAGATCCTAAAATCAGAGGTACGGTAGTCACTTGAGATGCCACATTTTTTTCAATTTCTATTAGCAAGTCTTTATATTTACTGATCTTGTCAAATTCTTTCGCCGCTATATTATGATCACAGGGAATACTCATGTCAATTAATAAACACGTCTTCTTTGTCTGGTGTTTTATAATAATATCCGGTTTATTAGCTTTTATAGCCTTGTCGGTATGTACGGGGAAGTCTCAGATAATCGATACATTTTCTCCCTCAGTCATAGCTTCAGGATGGTGTTTATACCATTTGTCAGCGGTTTTGATTTTATAATGCCGATATATTGTCCAGTGTAAATACTGGCTGACTCTGTCATGTCTTGCTAAGACTCTACACCCTGAGATTAGTTGGTCTATAGTCTCAATCTCATCGTTACAGAATCGGCATTGTGGGTCAGCTCCATTTTTTATCACATTGGCTTGGTAGTTCCGTGTTAATAAGCTTTGGCCTTGAGCAGCCAATATGAAACCTTCACTCTCTGCTTTTAGCCCTGAACTTCGTAACCATTGATGCGTGTATTTCTGGTCGGCATCAGCTTGTTTGCTACGGGCCACATACTTGCCATGCAGAGGTTTCTGTTCCCATCTGCTAGCTAATTTTTCATGTGCTTTTGTCTTTGCAATTAATTTTGTTTTCTTTGCAGCAGCGGTTGGCGCATTTCCTTCAACCTGATCAATCTAGTAGGTATCTAAGGGAACAATAAACGAATTTTTTGCTCTCTTTCTGAATAGAGTGAAGTTTTTTTCGGTCTTTTATGTTTTTCAACAAGTTTTAGCATCCAATCGTTCGTTGTTTCAAGGTATTTGGCCAGTCCGACTGTGGTAGTTTTGTACATAAGTTCAAGCTGGATCAAGCCTTGATCCCTCTGAGCTCTGGGAAGGTAAAGACGATCCACGTCTGCCTTTGGATGGTGCATCTTATTACAAGTCAGTAGCTTGCGGAATTTTCTATCAATTTTCATTATTTCACTGGTATTCCAGTTAAGCATATTGAAACTATAAAGAACAACTGGGACTGCTAAGGAATTTATGGCTAACACTTTATTATATGCATTCAGCTCAGACTTCAGAACTGCTCGAATTCTTCTATAACATTCCTTCCTAACCTTCTTTTTCATACTTGCATGCTGGATACCAGAGCCTTCATTTATTCCTAGGTTTTTATAGCTTTGTTCCTGCTCAAGTTCTTTTATTACTGTTTCGACATCTAATTCTATTGAACTTGACTTTACCAGTTTCCCTTTCTTAAAAGTGGCTTTGGCACACTTTTCAAGGCCAAACTCCTTCCCGATATCATCACTGAATTCTTTCACAGTATGTAGTAGTCCTTCAAGCTCTTCATCATCTTTGCCATATAGTTTTAAATCATCCATATAAAATAGATGGCTTATTTTCCTATTGTCAATTTTGTAGCCATCCCTTGTTCAATTCAGTTTACTTGGGAGTGGTATTAGTGCTATGAAGAAAATTAGTGGTGAAAGTGAGTCACCTTGGAAAATGCCACAGTTTATGCTAATATTGTTTGAGCGCAATAATCCATTAGAATGATATAACTGGAGCTTCGTGTTCCATAGTGACGTATTATACTTTAAAAATTCTGAAATCACAGGAGAAATTTTGAAAATGTCCAGTGATTTTAGAATCCACGAATGTGGTATGATGTCGAAGGCTTTTTTTATAATCAATCCATGAAGAGCAGAGGTTTTGTGTTTGTTATGGCCGTTCTCAAGGATCATGCGATTAATTAAGAGCTGATCTTTGCATCCGAATGGGCATCGTTTGCTTCCCTTTTGTTTAGTGGGAAAGAGGTTATTCTCTTCTATAAACGTATATGTTTTCTCCACTAGAATGGATGTCAAAATCTTATAGGTAGTAGACAAACATGTTATAGGCCGGTAGTTTTTGAGGTCTTTGGTTTCGTTCTTTTTGGGGAAGAGGTAAGTAATACCATTTGCCATCCATTGTGGAGTGTTTTCCGGGTCTTTCATAATACTATTAAATAGTATTACTAACATTTTGTGTGCGGACGAGAGTGATGAAATCCAGAAATTTGGTACTCTATTAATACCAGGAGATTTCCACTTATGAGCCTTCGTTAGTGCCCTGCTTCGTCGGTGATTGAGATGTTTTCCCATACCTGTTCTTGTAGATTTTTGTAGGCATCTTGGGTGCGTTTGATCCAGTCTGCATTTTCATTGTGTGGTTTCTCATCACTCCAGATCCCTTTCCAAAAGTTTTCAACTTCTTCCATTATGGGTGGATTTTCAATGATTATTTCTTCTTTCCCTATTTCCCTGTAAAATGATTTGGAATCGGATTTGAACATCTTATTTTGGTTGTAGAATTTGATTCTTTTCTCAAATCTGCGTATTTTCTGAGCTTTTAATTGAACTTTTTAAGTGTTGGTGTGTATTTAAGAGTTTATGGAGTGGTTCCCTAGCATTCATATTTGTATGCCCTATAACTGCAAGCTCATTCAGAACTTCCTGCTTTCTTTCAATAATAGATTTTCTGTGTTGTTCAGCAAATATGTGGTCTTCAAATTTTGTTTCGACATCATTTTCCTCGCTGTTTTTTCTAGGATCAGAATATTTTCCTTTTTTCTCAGGCTCTTGAGTGGTTTCGGCAGATGGTCGCCTTTCAGTCAATGCTTGTGGTCCAACATCCTCTCCTCCGCTTCGTTATTTCTTTCCTGACTTTTCTACCACTTTTTTAATAGAGGTTAATTCTGCGTCTGTGAGTCTGGTATTTCTGAAGATATCTCTTCTAACATTTGCTAATCTGTTTTCATCCAGGCTTGGTCTGCTAGCTGGATTCCGGCTCCTCCAAATTCTGTAGGAGTTTGCGGTGTGTTTCTCTTGGATTGGCCTACTTAATGCAAAGTAATAAGTGTATATTATTTCTTTATATTCTTCCTGGTTCCATTTAGTTCTTTTACATTTTTGATTTTGTGGTCGTTGTGGTGGTGAACTTTAGGGGGTTCAATTTGGGACAAATCCCGTTTAAGTGACCTTCCAGGTTCGTATTCGGGGAAGATATTTTGCCATTTGAAATTTTTTCGCCTGACAAGCGTGCTTCCAGAATAACCATTGGATAATTATTATTATTGTTGCTGCTGCTGCTGCTGCTGCTGCTGTTGTTGTTGTTGTTGTTGTTGTTGTTGTTGTTGTTGTTGTTGTTGTTGTTGTTGTTGTTGTTGTTGTTGTTGTTGTTGTTGTTGTTGTTGTTGTTGTTGTTGTTGTTGTTGTTGTTGTTAGGACGACGATGGCTGCAGTGACCACTACAACGAATTTAATATACTAATCTCCGTAGCGTGTGATATATCATCCCATGATCGACCTTATCGTTACTAGTAAACATGTCTGTATGTATGTTTATGTGTATGTAGATATATATATATATGTGTGTATATATATATATATATATATATATATATATATATACACATATATATATATATATATAAAGTGATGACTTTTTCTTCTCTTCTTAATCATTTTTGCCCCTTATGGAGAATAGGGCTTCAACAGTTATTTTCCACTTTTTGCGGTCATTGGCGTGATTCTTGGCTGCTTCCCATGTCAGGCCGGTGGTCCTGAGCTCGTCCAAAATGCTCCGCTTCCATGTCTGCTTCGAGTGTCCTCACTTGTTTTTCCCCTGCGGGTTCCAGTCAAGTGCTTGTCGTCTCACATTTTAGGGTTCTTCCGCAGTGTGTGTCCAATCCATCTCCATTTTCTTCGTCTAATCTGAACATGAATGGGCTCCTGGTTGGCCCTTTCCTACAGGTCGGTGTTTGGCATTCTGATGACTTTTTAGCGTACTTGAATACTACTTACTAACACTGCAAAACCACAAATGTCTCGCTATTAGTGAACACGCTCAGTGAATGCAACGTATATGATAACATAGGGCCTACCTTGTATAATCTACAAATCAAGAAACAGATATCGTGGTATCAATTGATCTTACCGTTATGTTCATTTTGGGATGTCGCGAGGGCTTTCAGATGTACAAACGCACACGGTGTAATGGAATGAATATTTAAAAAAATAGATGAAAACAGTAGCTTGGCTGACGATCCTCAAGTGCTACGGCACAAAAGGTAAAATCAATTGATACCAAGATAACTGTATTTTGCATTGTAGTTTATACAAAGTAGCCCCTATTTTATTATATTCGTTGTATTCACCGCGCGTGTTTATCAATAGCGAGAAATTTGTGATTTTGGAGTGTTAACTCCTCTTTCTAGCAAGTGGTATTCCCTTTATGTATATCATATATATATATATATATATATATATTATATATATATATATATATATATATATATATATATATAAATATAAAAGATAAACAAGTGTGAAAAAACTACAGAAGGCTTGTGTTACATGGTTAAAGTATATATTTAAATTACGTCAGAAAAATGTTATAAAATTTTTTTGGTATATAAACATTGTATTTGGAGAAATAACCGGTTTCGAGTTGTCTTTTCAAATTTCTTTACTTCATGGTAACATGTCTTCGCTCTCGTGTGTAAAGAAAGAGTTCTAGATAGGGGGGGGGGGTAATTAGGGATTTCTTCCAGTATAAGGGAGATATTCGAAATCTAGAAGATGGTAGATTTTGATTAATTTTCCTCTCAGTGAGGTGAATTTCCTTATTTAAAAGTGTTAGCAATGGTTAAGTTTGGGTTTATATTTTTGAATGAAGAAGGTTTCCTTATTTAATCTAATTTGTGTTGGTGTACTAATGGCACATTGATAGAGTGGAAAGATTATAAAATGTGGTAGCATTTGTTTTGCGCATTTCTCAATATGCACACTAAAGGGTATCATTCGGTATTCTGGGCATGCTATCTGCTGGCGATGCAGAGTGCATCTACGTCTGAGCGTTAATCCTGTGGACCCTATGTAGTTTTCGTGGCAGCCCGAGCATCTTATTACATAAATAAAGTTTTCTGAGGCACAAGTAAAGTCAGATTTAACTATGAATGTTTGTCCCTCTTTGAAGAGAAATTCTGAACCTTCTAGAAGGTTCGGGCATGTTGCGCAATTTGGTCGACCACATTTTTTCACTTTTGCATTTGTTATTTTGGAAAATAATTTTCCCTTTGTGAGGATCTTTTTCAGTGATTTTGGTTGTTTGTAGCTTTTAATGATTTTGTGTGTGTAAAATGTCCTTTAATTTAGGGTCCTTATGTAGCATTGGTATGTTTTGGGTGATGATGGTGAAGGCTTCTTTGTTTCTGGGGTTGTATGTGGATATGTATGGCAGTATTTTCGGGGAAGGTGTGTTGCTGTGTTTAACTTTTCTTAAGTTTTCTATGTCGATTTGTGATGCACGTCTGATTCCATCCTCTATGAGTTGAACTGGGTAGTGTCTGTCAATTAGTGTGCTTTTGAGTTCTTGTAGTCTACAGTCCTCTAGTATTTTGTTCTGACACTATTGTGCATATCCTTCTTGCAAGGTTGAAGGGGATGTTTGTTTTGGTGTGTCTTGGGTGGCATGAATCAAATAGTAGATATTGTTTGGCGTCTGTGGTTTTGTAAAATATGTCCGTTTCTATTTTTAGGTTTACTTTTTTAATTAGTATATCCAAGAATGGGAGCTCCTTTTGGTTGTATTCCATTG
>NC_142932.1:67065094-67083172 GCF_046866305.1 Octopus bimaculoides | reverse complement strand
ACATACATATATATATATATATATATTTATATACATATATATATATACATATATATATATATATATAACATCCACCCCTAGCGGTCAGCCACACTTAAGTGGCAATATACTTCACTTTATCGTGCAGTTACTGTTAATACTTCATTTAGAGAATTAACATTGCTTGTTTTCACTTTTATATATATATATATATATATATATATACTTTATGTATTTGTATATTTTTACGTATATAGATTAAACTTCCTAGTCATTTATCATTATTATTAATAATAATAGTAATGATACTTTATTAATTTTATATATATTTTTTTTATTTGTTTGTCATTTAACTGCGGCCATGCTGGAGCACAACCTTAAAAATATATTTTTTATATATATATATATATATATATATATATATATATATATATATATATATATGTGTGTGTATATATATATATATATATATGGGAGAATATACAAATAATAACAACAGACGAGGACAGGTGGTGTAAATAACAAAAGTATATATTAGTATGACGCTCGGGAATACGGAAAGTCTTTGACGTTTCGAGCTACGCTCTTCAACAGAAAGAATACGGAGACAAGGAGAAAAACACGGAGAAAAAAAAATTGAATGGTGTTCAGTCAACGGTCAATCATAATAATGGCCGATCTATATAGGCGTAGGAGTGGCTATGTGGTAAGTAGCTTGCTTACCAACCACATGGTTCCGGGTTCAGTCTCACTGCGTGGCACTTTGGGAAAGTGTCTTCTACTATAGCCACGAGCCGATCAAAGCCTTGTGAGTGGATTTGGTAGACAGAAACTGAAAGAAGCCCGTCGTATATGTGTGCGTGTGTGTGTGTGCGTGTGTGTGTGTGTGTGTGTCTGTGTTTGTCCCCCAACATCGCTTGACAACCGATGCTGGTGTGTTTACATCCCCGTAACGTAGTGGTTCGACAAAAGCGATCGATAGAATAAGTACTAGGCTTACAAAAATAAGTCCTGGGGTTGATTTGCTCGACTAAAGGCGGTGCCCAGCATGGCCGCAGTCAAATGACTGAAACAAGTAGAAGAGTAAAGAGAGAGAGAGAGTGTGTGTGTGTATATATATATACATATATATATATATATATATATATATATATATATATATATGGAGAGAGAGAGAGAGAGGGGAGAGTGACCGAGAGAGAGAGGGAGTGAGAGAAAGAGATCTTAACGATAAAGTCATGTGACTTGTATTCGTAGTGTAGAGGTGAATGGAAATATAGTTGACAAGACATATTAGTTATAGACATTGGTCTACATCGCGTTGAATACAAGTCTTTTTGGGGAGTTTTGGGAGGAATTGTGTCAGTTAAGTTTTAATTAATTCACAATTAATTAAAACAAATTATTTGTAGAAAACACAATTCATCGGATAAACTTAACTTCAAAAATATATGTTAAGGTAAAGAAAAGAAAGCGAGCACCTGATTCATCCAATTAAAAATGACACAGAGCAAAGAATTCCACTTTTGCGTGAGATGTGAAGGGAAGCACTTCAACAAACCTTCTATGTACACAAATCTAAAGTACTTAACAGTAACATAAGAAATTCCACGATCACGAAGAATTCTCAATTCTACATAAGCACGATTGTATTGCTTATTTTACAACTGGTTCGACCAGCTCAAGCTCTAACAGTTCCCGAGAAAGAGCATTTATATAGCATTTATAGTTCTGATATTTGAATGTACAGTAATACCTACAATTACGTACGTACATAGGTACCTGTGTATAGAATGTATGGATGCATATGTGTGTAAACATATTTATATATATGCATTCAGGCATATATATGCACACTCAATTTGAATGTTCTGCCGAATCAAGGGTGGGAAGACCGAGAGTGTCTTTTGTCTTTGCGCCTCATCTTGACTACATGGGTAACTGTAACAGTTAACGACAGCTTAGTACATGATTCCAACTCAAACTGGCATGCGATTGACGATTTCAATTTCTTAGCTATACATACATATATCCATACATATCTATTTACAGGTAAATACGCATACTTATGTACATACATACCGGAATACATACATGGACATATGCACACATACACATACATACACACTCACATATATTTCATTGAGTGGAACCGGTGCGCAATGATGCCGTCCGGAGGTGGGCCCCGAAACGGTGCGCATTCTCTCCTGATGACTCTATAAACTTACTAGCATTCGGTATATGGAGCTTTCAACTAGCAGAACTGGCATCTGTAAGTTGTTTGCAATATGTGTGTGTGTGTGTGTGTGTGTGTGTGTGTGTGTGTGTGTGTGTGTGTATTCTTTTGTTTCAGTCATGGTACATATTCTATCGGTTTCCTGTCAAGAATGTGTGTGTGTGTGTGTGTGTGTGTGTGTGTGTGCGCGCGCGTGTATATCTTTGAGTCTGTATTTGTCAGCCAGCACTGCTTGACAAAGTAAACACACCAACGTCAGATGTCAAGCAGTGATAGCAGACAAATAGACTCAAAGACGCACACACACATTCTTGACAGGAGACCGATAGAATAAGTACCATGACTGACACAAATAAAAGAATATATATATATATATATATATATATATATATATATATATAGTTCAGATTTATAAAAAAAACAAAGACGAAGACAGGTGTAAGAACAACAAGCAAGTATATTAGTTTGATGCTCGGGAAAAATGGAAAAGTCCTTTACGTTTCGAGCTTACGCTCTTCGACAGAAAGGAATAAGAGAACATAAATAAAGATTGAAAAACGTGTTGAGTTCAGTGGTGCAACATGGCCTATGATTGCAAAAAAGAAGAGGTTGAATGAAAGGAAGATAATAATAAAGAGAGGTGATCCCAACAAGAGGAGGTGCACAAGCGTGTTTGTGTATCTGAGAATGGTGCATGTGAGTGTGTAAGTGTGTATGTGCGAATGCGGGCGAGTGAGTTTGACGTGTGTACGTCTGTAACGTGTGTGTGCGTGTCATTGTGACCAAATAGTGTACATGTGTATAGTGTATGTATGTGGGCGAAAGTTATCTTTGTCTATGTGTGTTGTGTGTTTGTAACGTATGTGTGCGTGCGTGTGTGTGTGTGTGTGTGTGTGTGTGTGGTGTGTGTAGCAGTTGATGCGTGCTTTTTTCACGTGGTGTGTGTACGGTGTGTCACTGTGACCAAATAGTGTGCATGTTATAGTGTATGTATGTGGGCGAAAGTTATCTTTGTCTTTGTGTGTTGAGTGCATCTATGCATGTTACGTTTGCGTGTATATGTATATATTGTCTGTGTTCAGGTATTATGTGCTTGAGTGGGTGTGGGAGTGTGCATGATGGCGTGTGTGCTGTGTGTACTGAGTTAAACAATATGTGTGGCTGCTCATATAGTGGTATGTGTGCTAACGCTATTGGAGATTGTGTGTGTGGTGTGTGTGTGTGTGTGTGTGTGTGTGGATGATGGTGTGTTGTGTGGGTGCTTAGAAGTATGTGTGGAGTGGGAAGGTGTTGTGGATGTGTGTGTAATGGTGTGTGAAGTGAGTGACGAGTTGAACAGTGTGTATGGGTGTGTATATAGTGGTGCGTGTGGTCGAGGGTACTGAGGTGGGTGGTATGCCGGTTTGTAGATAGAATGTGGGAAGTGAGTAGGAATCCGTGTGGGACTGGTGTCAAATGAAGAAAGGAAGTGCGTTGAGCCCATATGGCGCAAAAGAACGAAGAGAGAAGATTAATACCTGTTCACGGTGAAGACAGGTGGCCCCTGAGCAGAGAGAGTCTGAACACAGACAGATATTGTAGCGAATGACTGGTAGAGCGGAAATGGTGCGAGACCGGGGTGTCATTGCCGAGTCTGATATCATGGAGATGCTCTGCAAAACGGTCAGCCAAGCGGCATCCCGTTTGACCAATGTACAAAGAAGGACAGAGAGACCATAAGATACAGTAGACGGCATTAATAGAGGTGCAAGTAAAGGAGTCGGTGACGTAATAGAGACGGTGATGGGTGCCTGTGAGAAAGGTGATGATGGAGAGGTGGGGTAGGTGCGACAGCGGAAACAGGAGCAGAGGAAGGAGCCATGCTAGGAGGCGGGGGTAGGGAAGAAACTGTGGACCAAGAAGTCACGCAGACTATGAACTTGTTTGAAGGAGGTAAGTAGTAGGTTAGGGAAGATGTGCGAGGTGGAGGGGTCGGACTGGAGTCGCTGGAATGCTCAGAGGGAGGGATAGGTTGGAGGGGTGGTAGGTGAGAGGAAGCTAGAGACGGGTAAGGGTAAGGTGGGTACGAGGACAAAATATAGCAGAAGCACGATCCATAGCTCGTGCCCTGGCAAGGGCAGTGTGAAAAAAGGTGAGGGAACATCCACGTAGGATGAAGTGGTGAGCCATAAGTTGAGACTGAGTCTCAAAGTCATGGTCGTCACGGCAGAGCCTGGGTAGACGGAGGAACTGGGAGTTGGAGATGGAGAGCTTAGTGTGGGTAGGGTGGGAGGAAGAGAAGTTAAGGCAGGAGTGTGAGCCAGTGTGTTTGTAGTGAGAGCGGAGTAGTGGATGCTGATAGAAATGTCAAGAAATTCGACGGAAGAGTTAGAGACAGTGCAGGAGAATTCGAGGACAGGATGGAAGGATTGGACAGAGGGGGAGAAGGAGTCCAGTTGTTTGCGGGGGAGTGATGTCACGCCATACAATCATCGATATAACGACTGTATAGCTCGTCAGTGGGACGAATTGTGAGAATATTTGGGCCTCAACGTAGCCAACGAACAGGTTGGCACAGTTGGAGCCTATTCTAATTCCCGTGGCCACTCCCGAGAAATGTTGGTAAAAAACTCCCCCACAAACAAGAAGCAATTGAGGGAGAGGACAAGTTTGGCCAGACAAAAAAGTGTGGAGGTGTCAGGTTGAGGGTCATGGCGAAGGTCTCGCAAGTGCTTAAACGCAAGAAGTCCACTGTATATAAACTTTTGATATGAAGAGAGTGAACAGAAGTTGAGAGGGGTCAAAAAGTAAGGACAGAGAGTTAAAAAGACAGAGAGTAAATAGTGGAGATGCGTGGAGTACAGACAATGAGGTTGCAGGCGGTGGGAGGGAGACGAGAGGACGAAATAAGGTCATGAATAGTAGAGGACAGTCTGTTGGTAGTTAGACATGGGTTTGGGAGGCAGAGGGCAATAGAAGGAGATGTCTTGAAGTCGGCAGAGAGCTTCAGCCTTGTAAATGTCCGCACGCCACACCACTACAGCTCCACCCCTGTCGGCCATGTCCAACGATGGAATGAGTGCTCAACACCGCATTGGTGGATATTATTTCTTTATTTGTGAATGAAGGCTACCGTTGGTTTCATGTTAACAAAAGTAGGAAAATATTCTAGTGTCTTAACAATTTTTCAAGCGGATCATATGGGAAAAGGTGTTCGTCTCCATTTTGGAAAACCGTCCCGCTTCGTTCACGAAGTTTCTTGTAAATTCGCATAAATAAAACAATGAATTAATAAATCAAGGGACATTACTCTTGAGTGGCATCTTTTGGATGTTTGTCTCCTCCGAATTTGCCTTTTGGGCAATGCTTTTCTACATCAATTTGTTTGCATTATTTTGTTTTTGTTCTGGACGTGGTGTTCTTATACTTGTGTGCTGAGGTAGTTCGTTATTGGGGCATATTTCTTCTTTATGCATGTATGTATATATATATATATATATATATATATATATATATATATATATATATATATATATATATATATATATCTGTAAAAATATGTGACACTTATTCAGTAGCCATGATAAAACTCCGAGTTTCGGATGCCAGAGTGGGAGGTCACGCCAACATCTCTTCAGTTATCCGGCCAATTGAAGATTCCTGTGAAAAATGACCGTTAAAAACAAAGGGAAATTACTGTGTAGTAACAAAACGCGTCTAAAACTGCGTATATTATCGCATGCACGCATATATCCATATACGCACGCACATATCTCTATATACGCACGCATATATCTACATACGCACGCATCCACGTGCAGACTCACAAGCGCGCACATATAAAGTTCTTTGTACGTGTCTATAAGCGTACAGGAAAAACCTTTGGAGGGAAGAAAACAGAAAACTATATGTGGAAAAATACAAAAACATTAACCCTATAATTATGTAAAAAAACATAAAAATAATTTTTAAAAAAATAATAATATAAAAATATATAAATATAAAATCCAGGTAAAAAAAAAGTGAAAAGCTTATACATACACACAATATAGAAGCCTATCAGTACAGTCCCATCAGCAGGTCCTATCAGTACAAATATTAAAAAATATATATAAAAAACATATATGCAATGTAAGTAATAATTATAGAGAGACTCAAAAATAGAAAGCATGTACAATCAGTAAACTCAGGGGGACCAAAAACGTAGCAAATATTTGGTCACATGTGGACATGATCCGAAAAGTTCAGTCTTTGAATTTAGACATGTGGTAGAGTCCAAGCTGCCTTTCCAGATGAGCCATCTTTCCATATCACATAGACCGCACGTTCTACTGCCGCTGGTGTAAGGTTTACACTTGGCTAGGATCTTCCAATGGATGTTGTAACTGACACCTTTATCTTTTAAAGACCATATATGACTGGATAATTTTGTCGTTTTTCTTTTGTCCCAGTGCCTGAAACTCAAAGTGTGATTATTGTATCTGGCCTTGAAATTACCCTCTGTGAGGCCCACGTATTTCTTCGTGGAAACT
Organism: Octopus bimaculoides; assembly: GCF_046866305.1. Taxonomy (NCBI): domain Eukaryota; kingdom Metazoa; phylum Mollusca; class Cephalopoda; order Octopoda; family Octopodidae; genus Octopus; species Octopus bimaculoides. The sequence goes on along the minus strand of NC_142932.1, from coordinate 67,076,446 downwards.
GCGTCCTTAGTGGATACAGCATCTACGGTGGTTTCATAAATGATGGTTTCGGACATGCAAGCTCCATTTAGCGGGCACAAGTTTTTACCTCTGCATGAACAGCTGGCTTTATATTGCGGCTTTTGTGTGTTGTGTGCGATTATGTTCTTAAAATTAGCAGTTGAGCTGAAACTGATTTTTAAGTTATGTCTGTTGAAGATCTTCCTATAATTATGGTTAACTGGAAAGTGTCTGTCTATCAATGCTAAGAAATATCTGCCTATATTAAAGGTCACTTCAGGTGAGTAGTGGGGTGTGAACCAGATGATTTTCGTATTCCTATGCTTTCTTCTCTTTGCCACTGGATTGGTGGTAGGTGTATAGGTTATTCCCTCGTTAAAACCACTATCTTTTAGAGCCTTATTATATACTGGGGCAACGCTATTGAAAATGTCCTTATCAGAGGAGAGGCTAGATATTATTTTACTAATGTTCTTAACTAAATTTCTAAACACTATGGGGGGATGGCAGGAACCCACATTGATGTAACTAAGTCTATCGTTGGGCTTCCTATAAGGTTTATAAATATTCTTATTTAGATCTAGGGACACATCTAGGTAGTTGATGACCGTCAGGTTGTTATCTGTAGTTATAATAAGACCGAAGGTTTTCATCAAATGGATAATATTCTTTCTGAATCGATCATGTGCTGGTCCATTTGTATTAGCGGTTAAAGCTAGGGCATCATCTTTGTAAATTGCGAAGTGTACGTTAGGAAAAGTCTTGCACGACGTATCTAGTAGGAATAGTCCAATAAGATTGCATATGCATGCTCCATCATATGACCCCATGCTTACATCGAAAGTACCCTCTGTATCGGTAGCCTTGACCCACTCTGCGTTCTCGCTGAAGAGTAAAGTCTTTCTAGCATGGAAGATTATATCTTCATCTTGTGTACTGATTTCTATAAATCCGCTTGCGAAAGTAAGGGCTTTCTCTATCAGTTCTTTGGAGATAGAAGCATAAAAATCAACAATATCGAACTGCGTGAATCTCGCATTTTTCTTATTCTTAATACCTTTAAACCAGTCGACGATTTCTATACTATTGGACCATTGTACTAACCTAGTGGCATTCCTGACTTCCGCATTAATTTTCCCTAAAATTTCTTTACTAATAATGCCAAGCTCTGATTTTTGTGTCTCTCTATAATTATTACTTACATTTCTTATATATTTTTTATATATATTTTTTAATGTTTGTACTGATAGGACCTGCTGATGGGACTGTACTGATAGGCTTCTATGCTGTGTCTATGTATAAGCTTTTCACTTTTTTTACCTGGATTTTATATTTTTATATCTTTATATTATTATATATTTTTTTTTGTTTTTTACATAATTATAGGGTTAATGTTTTTGTATTTTTCCACATACAGTTTTCTGTTTTCTCGCCTCGAAATTGTTTTCCTGTACGCTTATAGACACGTACAAGGAACTTTATATGTGCGCGCTTGTGAGTGTGCGCGTGAATGCGTGCGTATGTAGATATATGCGTGCGTATATAGAGATATGTGCGTGCGTATATGGATATATGCATGCATGCGATAATATACGCAGTTTTAGACGAGTTTTGTCACTACACAGTAATTTCCCTTTGTTTTTAACGGTCATTTTTCACATGAATTTTCAATTGGCCGGATAACTGAAGAGATGTTGGTGTGGGCTCCCACCCTGGCATCCGAAACCCGGAGTTTTATCATGGCAACTGAATAAGTGTCACATATTTTTAGAGATAAATTCCTCTATTTGCATAATATCGAGGTCTCTTTCTTTTGTTGTCCTTCCTGTCAAATATATATATATTTATGTATGTATGTATGTATGAATGTACGCATGTATATAAATATATATGTAAACACACACACACGCACGCACGCACGTACACACACACACGCACACGCACACACACACACACACACACACACACACACACACACACACACACACACACACATGTATATATATATATATATATGTACAACTCTTTAACATGATATTTTTACCTATTAAATGGGTATGATATCCTAGTTATTGTGTGTTTATTTGCTACCCTGGTAGCTATTAACATATTTAGATTATCGAAGTTTTTTCCAACCGAGGTAATATTAATATATACATAAATTATATATAGATATATATATTGGAAGGTTTGGAGGTGATGTACAGGAATTATATATTGGAAAACGTAATAAGGTACTTAGATATCTGGATGGTTGTACATTTACAGATTTTTATTAATATGTCACATGCTTTATAAATATTAGTGCTTGCACGTATTCTTGTAGGCTCTTCAAAATATGTAGGTTGTTGTAAGTTCTTGGTTCTTCAAAATTATTTTGAAGAACCCACAAGAATAGGCGCAAGCGCTAATATTTGTAAAACATGTGACATCTTAATAAAAATCTGTAAATGTACAACCATCCAGATATCTGAGAACTTTATTATTTTTTCCAATATATATATATATATATATATATATATATATATATATATATATATATATATATATATATATATATATATATATATATATATATATATATATATATATATATATATATATATATATATATATATATATATATATATATATATATATATATATATATGTGTGTGTGTGTGTGTGTATACATATATATATATATATATGTGTGTGTGTATATATATATATATGTATGTGTGTATATATATATATATATATATATATGTGTGTGTGTGTGTATACATATATATATAAACATATATATGTGTGTGTGTGTGTATACATATATATATAAACATATATATGTGTGTGTGTGTGTATACATATATATATATACATATATATGTGTGTGTGTGTGTATACATATATATATATACATATATATATGTGTGTGTGTGTGTATACATATATATATATACATATATATATGTGTGTGTGTGTGTGTGTGTGTGTATACATATATATATACATATATATATATGTGTGTGTGTGTGTGTGTATACATATATATATATACATATATATATGTGTGTGTGTGTGTGTGTGTGTGTATACATATATATATATACATATATATATATATGTGTGTGTGTATACATATATATATATATACATATATATATGTGTGTGTGTGTGTGTGTGTATATATATATATATATATATACGATGGGATTTCTTCAGTTTCCGTCTACCAAATCCACTCATAAGCCTAGGTCTGCTAGGGGGTATAGTAGAAGACATTTACCTAAGGTGTCATGCAGTGGGACTGAACCTAGAACCATGTGGTTGGAAAGCAAGCTTCTTACCACACAGCTACGCGTGCGGCTATATATAAAGAAAGATCGCAAATGGATAAAGGTTTGCTATAGCTGTCTCAGGCGTTTTTTTCGTTGATGGATAATTTGATTACGTCATGAAAAATACAAAGATGTGGCATGTACACTGACCCTCTCGTTTGGTTCAAATGAATCCTACAAATAATTAATTACACCCCCCACTCATACACACAAGAAATAAAGTAAGGAAGAATTTATAGAATAGATCATGCAGAGGTTCTCTAAACTTAATACTTCTCACGATTTGAATTTTACGCTAGATGGATATGTATGTATGTATGTATGTATGCACGAAGTGGTATCAAAGAATTCCCGGACTAGTGATGTTTAATAAAAAATAACCTATTTACCTAAGTTTTAACATCACATCCTTCGAAATAGTCACCTTGCGCAGTAGTACACCGGTTCTAGCGTTCCTGCCACTTTTGGAATCCGGCCTGGCGAGTAGGACCTTCTACGATTCACTCTTGGTGTCGACAACGTTGTTAAAACAGTGACTTTTGAACTACATTTTCATCTTGGGAAAGAGATGGAAGCCCGCAGGTGCTAAATCTGGCGAATAGGGCTGATGTTGAAGCGATGCCATGTTGTTTTGGTTGAGAAACTCACGAGTGAGGAGAGCACGGTGACATAATTCGTTGACATCGTGAAGAATCCAGACGTTAGGAGTGCTTGCATGGACCCATATGACAGACCAACAGCATCAGCAGTGTCGTTGATTGTCTTCCGACGATCTTCATGCACAAGCTAATGATTGACGTTCCGGGATTGACGCTCATCGTCCTCCTGGAACGCTCTTCCGCTTTTGAAGCGACCGTGCCACTCTAAACATTGCGTGCGACCCATTGCTTCGTTACCGTAAGATTGCCGAAGCTTGCTCAATGTCTCTGTAGCAGAATCTCCAAATTTAACGCAAAATTTCACGTTGGCTTTTTGTTCCAACTTCCTTTTCATGACAAAAATCGCAGACTACAGCATACACGTAATCACAAAAATACAAATGACTGCCAGGCCGGATTCCAAAAGTGGCAGGAACGCTGGGACCGGTGTATTGCTGCACAATATGAATATTTCGAAGGAGATGATGTTAAAACTTAGATAAATAGGTTATTTTTTATTAAACATAACTAGTCCGGGAATTTTTTCGTACATACATACATACATACATACATACAACTTGCGAACTAAAATAGCGATGTCACTCGGCACACTGCCTTACGAAAGTGACTGGCAGCTCTCACTGCGCACGCAAGTGTGTGCTGCCATCTATCGGCACGCTACAGAACTAGTTCGAGAACTTTTTGATACCATCTCGTTTGTGTACGTATATGAATGCGCGTGTGTATACATGCATATATGTATGGATGGATGGATGGATGGATGTATGTATGTATGTATGTATGTATGCATGTGTGTATGCATGCGTGTACGTATATATGTATGCATGCGTGTACGTAGGTATGTATGCAAGTGTGTATGCATACACATACTTATACACGTATTATCGCTTAGCCAGGAGGGAAGGGTAATTGACTTTGTCCTATAGAGAGCCCCCGAAACTTGCGAGATAAATCATTAAATTGTAGACAAAAGGATAGTGTTTGCTATAGGAATTCAAAGACCAGTTGGATGAGCAGCTGAGTGACAGGTTAAGTCCACCATCCATGTAAGCCAAAGAAAGTTTTAAATTTATAATGTCATAGTCGGAACAAGTACTACGAAACATCCAGTTCGACCTTCCAAAATTTCCCCTGCCCTTCGCTTCGACAGTTGCTTTATCGCTAGTAATATTGTATATAATGTAACAAATGTTAAACTAAACGTAGTCTTTAAAATATTCAGGTTTATTAATGTTAGTGTAACTCTGCCTCCATCAGTAAAGTATCTCCAAGTTCATTAATGTTGTTCTAAGCAACACTTGAGTAATAATAAATCTTTTGTGACTGGATTATCTTTATAAATATTGTTTTATGAGATTATAATTGTAGTATAATTGTTATTCGTATTTGTTAATCCCTCTGATATGGTATTTGTAAGAGGAGCCTACTTTCAATATTGCTTATGATTCATCAGTTGAAATGAATAATAAAATGAAAGAAAACAAAACATATCTAGCAGGGTTGAGGTAGTATCAATGTTAATAATAACTGGTGTGTGTTTAGATTGTAACTCACTTTCTTCCCCGAATTCCCAACATATTTTATGTTAAATAGGCTACACAATTCTTACAGTTTAGTGTACTGGTTATGCGCACGCATTCAGGAAAGTCACGAATATAATATACGTTAATTTATTTTCATTATGCACAACATTATTACTGAAATCTTTTTCATGGAAGAGACGATGAAAGATGAAGCTGAACTACTCAAATTTAATGCAAAAAGACAAAGTAAGCCATTGTGTTGGCTTTAAAATATATTTTGTGGTTAAATCGCACCAGTCTATAACTGAGATTTAATGATATTGAAATAATAATGTTTTAGCTCTTTCTGAATTCCATCTCAGATCAATATGTTACAGACAAAATTAGGTACGTCAATACCTATGAATTGAATTTATTAAATAATAGATTCTTGCACATCCATAAATCGGTGGGATAGTACTAGATGAATTGAATTTAACTATATCTACTGGATCAGGCTTGATCTGGGGTCAAATACCCTCAACACCCTCACCCAGGCCACTAAAACAACTCTCTAGTTTAAAATTTTTCAACGATTTTCAAAATCCATATAAAGATTGAACCAGGTCACACGATGCATGATAATTCACTCTTAAAACAATATAAAAGGTCTGACCATATCTATAGCATTGAAGCTAGCTATCAAGCATGTGGACATAAAAGTACTAAACAAATCTAATGGCGGGTAGGTCACATGTTTTTTAGCGCTCTCATTGCTAATGTGGGTACAGTGATTGCCGTGTTAAGATCGTTTTGCAGCTCCTTGGTTTCTAGTTCGAGACTATGTCGCAATATCTCGTGTAATACCATAGCCTTGGGTCGACCAAATCTTTGTGAGAAGGAATTTGGTAGACGGGAAGTGTGGAAGTCGATTGGAGGAACTGTTTCTGCTCTCAGACTTAATTTGTCACTACCTGGTCCTTGGGAAACCCTAGTGGAGTCCACTCTGTTGTCACAAGGTTTATCATTGATACCAAGGTCTTAAGGACCCTTACCAGGGATTATTTTGTGGTCAGCCAGTCTAATATTCCCATTTACTCCTTGGTACCTTTAATGGAGTACACTCAATTGTCACCCTTCGAACAGCAGCACACCTTCTCCCTTGAGTACATTTAGGGCAATTCACTCCGTTGCAAGCATTTGGACCAATCCACTGGTTGGAGCACAACTTCTCCACTTCTGATAAAACCACAAAAAACACACACACACACACGCACGCACGCACGCACGCACGCACGCACGCACGCACGCACGCACGCACGCACGCACGCACGCACGCACGCACGCACGCACGCACGCACGCACGCACGCACGCACGCACTCACTCACTGTACTTAATGTGCGCGTATGTGTAAAAGAGAGGGGAAAACGGAACGGGTATATAAATTAGCCGGGCACATTGTATCAGGTGACCACAAGATATCACGTGACCAAAAGATATGCGAAGATAGTTTTACTCGATTGATTTCTCTGTTTGTATTATGTGTTTCCGATGTAATTACACCTGGACATTATACAGCTTGAACAATATAGCGAAAAGGAGAGCTAAAATAACGTAAAGTACTAGTGGTATTAAGGTCGACTGAGTGCTGCAAATGATGAAGTTTTCATTCATTAAAATTTCTCACGTGCTGAAGAGAGAAATAAAAATCAAGAAGATACTATTTTTTCTTTCTCTATTGTAGATACAAGAAGTGAAATTTTTGGAATAGGGACTAGTCGATACTATTGACTCTGGTACTCGACTGGTAGTTACTTTATCAAGTCCGAAAAAATGAAAAGCACAGACAGCTCCATCGGAATCTGAATTCAGAATGTAAGATTTGGAAAAAATGCTACTAAACATTTTGTCCACCACGGCAACAGTTCTACTAGCTTGTCGCCTTTTGAAATGGAGTGAGGATAATATTGGTTTTAAATTTTGACACAACGCGAGCAATTTTGTGGGAGGCGGCTAGTCAATTCTATTGATCCCAGTTCTTAACTGGTACTTATTTTATCAACTCCGAAGGGTGAAAGGCAAAGTCGGAATTTGAACCCAGAACGTGAAGACAGACGAAATGCATTTTGATCGGCGTGGAAAATGCTAATCATTATGCCCGGCGTGCTAACGATTCTGCCAGCTCGCTGCCTTCTGGGGTGTGGGGATAATATTAAGAAATATTTGGTTTGTACAATGACAGCTTCCGGTTTATGTAACGACGGTTCCCAGTTTATGTACCGACGACTTCCGGTTTATAGACCGACAACTTCTGGCTTTTGCATCAATGACTTCCGATTTGTGCAACTTCAAGTTTGAAAAATGAGGAGACATATCGCATCATTGAGGAAACGTTTGAATTTAATCCAGGTTGCAACACTGAATATTTTGTCATTCAACAAAAAGTGGTTCTCACAACAATGGAATGAAAGAGAGGAATAAAGACAGAAAATTCAATGAAGTTCTAAAGACAAGAAAGATAGTGACTGAAAGGTGTCCAAATTAAAGGAACAAATGGATTTGAAGTTCAAATTTTATGTTTTTAAGATTTTACGCAATTACATGCATAAAAACTACTTAGGGCCCACAGTGAACATGCAACGAAATATGGATGATGAAATCTAAAGAACATATAAATACATATGTACATATATTAAGAATATGTTGTAGTTTTCTTTTTACGGTGCAAGTTCCGATACTTTTTGATCAGACCTGGTACAAATATATGCGCACATACATATATACATACACATGCACACACATACATATATATATATATATATATATATATATATATGTACATATATATATTATATACATAATACACCTAAAAATAACAATTGATTCCGTTGTATGCATATACATATATAAATATGGATATGTATTTATGTAGACATATGTGTATATATAAAAGTTTATGTATGTATTTATATTTACAACTTAACCTTATGAACTTTCTAAACTCTCTGACGAAGACCAGAGGCACACCCAAGTACCTTAATTTTATATACCAAATACTTCAGTTCACTGAAGGGCTGGAAGTAAAGTGGGGTACTGTAACCTCTTGGCTGAAACAGCTGAATGAAACTATTCTACTTCCTATGTTCTACGTAATATATTTTAATAACTACTGGTATTGTTATATATGTAAAGCATAATCTGTTATACATGTATGTATATTGTTATAATTGTTTTTTTTTAAATAGACATAATATAATGTCTAAAAGTTGATGAACACCACCTCTTGATCCCCTCCATTTTCTTATTGCCGTATATATATATATATATATATATATATATATATATATATATATATAAACTTACTTGGAAATGGATGCGTCCCGTTCAATCATATAATAATATAATGATATAATATATATATATATATATACATTTGCATATATGGGTACAGGACATCATAAAACGTAAACATGAAATACGAAAACAAAATATAAATATATAATAATAATAATAACAACAACAACAACAATAATAATAATAATAATAATAATAATAATAATAATAAAGTGACAAAGAATGAGACCTCGATATTAGGTAAATAGAGGATATTTATACATGTATAGTTTAGGATAATCAGTAAATTGTCATAATGGTACTCAGAGTTTCAAATGCCGGAGCTAAGAGCTACGATGCAGTCTCATCGGCTATCATGGCAATAGACGCTATAAAAAATGTTGAATAGAAGGAAGTTACTTTAATAGGTAGAAAAATATAAAAGATAAAAAAATATACGCAACCATATTCTCACAATACATAAACATAAAACTTACTGCGTTCATAACGTCTACATACGTACACACAAACATGTATATGTACATGCCCATACACATACAAACATATATGTGCATTTATGTATTCATTCACATATCCACACACACACGCACACATATATGCATATGTATGTATAGGTACAGGACGTACACAACATGCAGTACGAAAACAAACGAGTCAAATACGCAAGCAACGAGAGTAAAAATGGAAAACAGGACAAATGACCACAGAGAACGACCCTTCACCAGTTGTCCGCTGTCTAGCTACTCCTAATTTCGAGCATTCAACGACAATATGAGTCATCAAATTTTGGATTTATGGGGTGTAAAAGTTGGGAACAAAAACAGGACTGTAGAGACATACAAGGAAACCGAACGAAAACAAACATGGAGGGTCGTTAGGCCAGAACGAGCAGAAAATAACGAACACTGGGAGAAATATTTTCTTTCAAAAGAGAAAAGATAGAAGAGAGAAAAAGGAAACGTTATGCACGAAAAGGAAGAAGGTCACGTGAGGCCTTTAACTTGAAAGATTATTATTATTAAACCGTGACATTTTATGTATTGAACTAATAATAGCTTTCCTACACTTACACATATTTCTGCTATATTCCTATTTTATTTTATTTATATTATTTAAATAGTAGAATACGTTTTTTGAATTTATAAGACCTGAAGAGTACCGTCATTCTGAGTAGAATTTATCTTGATCGATTGATTGTAAATTGCACAGATTTTTCTACTATTATGTGGCTACGAAACGCGCGAAGTCTATAATTCACTTTCTTTTTTATAAACTTACTAAACTGAATTTAATTTTTAATTTTAATATAATATTTTATAGATTTTATGGATTATAAACTTTTCTTATAGATTTTTAAATTAGTATTTTGTAGAGTACGTTTTTCTTGATGGTGTATGATCTCCTTCATTGTTTGGATTTCATCTTGGTGGTTCTTCTCTAAATTATTAATATATATATATATTAATACAAAATACTAATTTTAAAATCTATAAGAAAAGTTTATATATATATATATATATATATATATATATATATACACAAATGTACATAGATGCACACACATATATAGAGACATGCACACAACCACAGAGCTATCTAGGACTTCTCAGTATCCATCAGGGCCATTCAACCAATAAAAACAACCTTAGAATCAAGGAGGCCCTTCGTATTACAAGCTAAGACCAACTTTGAATAACAGTCAAGAGCTACACGAAGCAGGCTGGCTATTATAACAAACTAGTCTGCACATTTCACCATCCTTTCCCATATATCTGAGCAACGATTTATTTCATCACTCATTCTCCACATGTTCCGAAGAAAGGGTCCATAACCCAGAAACATCGAAATATGAGGTGAAACTCCAACTGATGTTCTGTTTTCACCTCTGTAGTTCACATTATATTTCATTTCGTTTTATTCCGGCTTTATCTAAAAAGTTTTGTATGCGTGTGTACGTCTGTGTGTGTGTATTTATGTGTGTATAAACGGATTTTATTCATTATAACAGTATGTATTTCACGTAAACATAGGACTACATTATCTAATGAGTCTTATTTTATTTACCTATTCATTTTCATGCTCGAGGGGTTCTTTTAGTGAGGTTTAACTATAAAGCTCCACTGTTGGGTCATTTCCACATAATTATTTTGTACTCTCGATTTTTCTACATAATTGTGTAATTCCTGTATTGAAAGCCAAACCATAAGTAGGCATAGTGAAATCTTGATATTTGATTTGGAATTGCTGCAAAACGTTATGAATTTGGTGGGAACAAATTTGGATGTTCGTGTGTCATGTTTTGAACTAATATAACTAAGTAAGTATATGTGTGTATTGTGCGTATTAATGTATATATATATATATATATATATATATATATATATATAATAAAATTTAATATATATTAAATAATTTATAAGGAAGACAGTGTACTGTAAGCTTTATTTAGCACAATGATCGTTTCGGCTTCCATTGCTCCCTTGTGGGTAAGGAACGATATGGAATCGAAGACACCC
>NC_142932.1:67025094-67062594 GCF_046866305.1 Octopus bimaculoides | reverse complement strand
GAATCGCATTGTGATGAAAATTCACCGGACAACTGCCCCTAAAGTGACTGCAGAATTGAATCAGCATCTGACTAGCCTAGTTTCGAACAAAACTGTTCGCCGTGAGCACGATAACGCCGGATATCATGCAAGACCCACCATCAGGAAACCTCTGCTTTCTCATCAAAACATTCAGAAAAGGCTGAACTGGTGTAGAGATCACAAGGGATGATCGATAGACCAATAGAAGTAAGTAATATCTCCGAAGAGTTCAGTTTTTTTTTCTTTTCCCCGTTGCAGGGTGAGTTTATGTGTGGAGGCAGCCCGGGGAAGCTTTTAATCCTGACTGCCTTCTTCCTATAGTCAAGCACGGAGGAGGGTCTGTGATGGTTTGGGCAGCCATTTCTTAGGATTCTCTTGGTTCAGTCGTTGCCCTGCATGGAAGGATCAACAGCGATGATTATCTGAATATTTTGGGAAATTAATTCCTTCCCATGGTCCACACATTATTCCCTGATGGAGAGTGCAGCTTCCAAGATGACAATTCTCCAATACACACCTCTGATGTGGCTAAGAATTAGAATGAAGAGCATAGTAGTGAGCTACAGCACATGGAGTGATGCCCTCAATCTCCAGATCTTAATATTATTGAGTATCTGTGGTACATTTTGGATCACCAAGTCGTTACCCTCTACCATCGTGTCTGCAACAGCTGGAGCAGGTTCTGCGGGAAGAATGGCTCAAGATTCCTCTCAATTCCTAGACGCATCGAAGCTGTTTAGAAAGCTAAAGGAGGACCAACTTCATACTAAATAAATATTCACTGAATTTAACACGTGTTCCAATTATTTTGTCCAACTCTTCTATACGTATATGTATATATATATGTGTGTGTGTGTGAGGGTGTGGGGGGGGGGGGAGGGTGTACTCACATAATGTAAAACAGCAATTATTCGCCTGGTCTACACATCACTGCCTAGTCCTCAAGTGACTTTTGTGGAATCCTCTCCGTTACAGGAATTCTGGTCAGTTCTCGAGCTTGAGAATACCTCCTCTTCCTCCACCTCCCTTTCTTCACTTACTCGCCAGTCTTGAAGAACCTGAATGATAGTCATGGAAGTTGTTCTTTCTCCCCTCAGTTATTATCAAACACATCTTTAACGATGCAACTAGAACTACTGCTATTGCTGCTACCACCACTACCGCCACCACTACAACCGTCACCACCGCCGCCGCCACTGCCGTCACCGCCATCGCCACCACCACTACTATAGCAGCAGCATCAATTACATTAGCAACAACAGGAAAGGCAACCGACAGCTTGGAAAGAAAAACAAATATAAAATGAATATAAACAATTACAATGACAACAAAAACAGAAACAACTATAACTAGATTAGTAAAGCCAGTAATTAGTCTTCAGTAATTAGTTGCATTATTGTTTACTTAATATTCATTACAGTACAGAGTCCAGAATAAAATATCCCTAGAGTCCCTCCTAGGTTTTTATTTTCCAGAAACATACGTCTAAAATGTTCGAGTTTCTCAGCAAGAAGGCAGTGAGCTGGCAGAATCGTTAGCGCGTCGGTCAAAAGGTTTAGTGGCATTTCTTGCGGCTCGTTATGTCTTAAGTTCAAATTCCGCTGAAGTTGACTTTCTTTCTTGGGCCTTTCGAGGTCGATAAAATAAAGTACACTAATCCCTCGCATTAAAATTGCTGACATTGTGCCAAAAAGAAAAAGAATAAAGAAAATTGAAACAATTGTTTCTCGGCAGTGTGTTTATTTATATCATAAGGTAATATTCAAGTCTGATTCTATCTCATATAGATATTACCAAATATAGTAGTGAACCAGTCTAGAATCATCATGGGGGCAACGGGTGGTCTCTACATATGTCATAAATAGCAACGATATTTCCCTCAAATCACATTTTAACACCTTAAAAAAGAAAAAGAAAACAATTGAACAATAACTTCTTCGATTCTGTATCTGAAATATAATGTGACAAACACGGCCGGAACACTTGTGATCACTAATATGAAACTAAACAATGAAAGCGTTTAAGTCTGACATGAATTATAATCGTGGAACAGCAGAATCAGAGCCAATGATTTGACTCTCGCCTTTAGGAATGATATCAGAGATACATTCGTGTTGCAATAAACTAATATCAACAACTGGACATTTGAGATAAAATTTAGAATTGGATGTCTTTCAGTATCCAGGCCGTCTTTCAGTATCCCATGGCAACTCGGTATCATTAGAAATGCATTCCTGGTGTAGAAGGACCTTACGTGTTATTTGTAACACAGTATGTTACTTCTGACCCAGTTTGTCATCTGTGTCATATGACAGTAATCCTTAGATAAAGATTTCTAACATTGGGACAAAGTATGGTATAAATTCATACATTTTTTGAATGAGTAAAATTTATTTTAATTACAACAGCGTATTACTAGACGTCGATGGCATATGAATTCAGAACCCACAAAAAAAAAAGACTGAATATATAACTCTTTTACTCTTTTACTTGTTTCAGTCTTTTGACTGTGGCCATGCTGGAGCACCGCCTTTAGTCGAGCAAATCGAACCCAGGACTTATTCTTTAGAAGCCTAGTACTTATTCTATCGGTCTCTTTTGCCGAACCGCTAAGTTACGGGGACATAAACACACCAGCATCGGTTGTCAAGCAATGTTGGAGGGACAAACACAGACACACAAACACATACACACATACATATATATATACGTATATACGATGGGCTTCTTTCAGTTTCCGTCTACCAAATCCACTCACAAGGCTTTGGTCGGCCCGAGGCTATAGTAGACGACACTTACCCAAAGTGGCACGCAGTGGGACTGAACCCGGGACCATGTGGCTGGTAAGCAAGCTACTTACCACACAGCCACTCCTACGCCTATATAAGTAGATAAATATTAAATAAATATATAAATAAATAGTTTTCAACAAGCTATAACCACGCCTCGGTTTCACCTTATTGGCTATAGTACCGCCTCTGTGCAAAGCTAAATAAATAGCGAAAAATAAATAAATAAATAAAGAAAGAAAGAAAGAAAGAAGGAACGGGCAAGCAAATGACAAGTGGGAGAAAGTAAGGAAAGTGTTGAAAACCGAAACAGACGTATGAGAGATATTTGTATGGAACCAACTCCCATGGCAATCCAATTGACCATTGAGACAACAAATAGAGTCTCTGATTATTGGCAAGAATTAAGATATATCCAGGAATACCAAGAATAGAGAAGATATTTAAGAATGAAGAACTTGCTGAAGCAATGGTTTTCCAAGCATTATTTCGAAGAAGGTTGAATAATGTTAAGAGCAACCTTAGTAAAGAAATTACCCATGACCCATTGAGTCACCTGGAAAGTCTGAGTTTCCCAGCAATGGAGTTTTGTTTCATGGTCTTTTTTTTATTTTCCAGGTTATTTCGCATGCTTTCAACGAATGTGACATCGAAATCACGCATAAACGGCTCCTTTCCCCAGAAAGAAACCGTTTTCTTGCAAGCCTTGCTATCACGTAACAGGTGTTTCGGGTCCTTTATCGTGAATAGCAGTTACATGGTAGCAGGGCGTATTAGAAATAACAGCCAAATCTTTGGAGCTGAGACACGTTGAAGGTACTCGAAAAAAATTTTGTAATGGTATTCCCTTGGGGCGATCTTTTGTTTTGACTCTCAGAACTGTCGCTTTGACTCTAAGAACTGTCATCCGAATCAGCTGGTTTTGTTCGTTAATTTCCGTAGAAAATTTTTATTTATTTACTTTGTTTTAAAGTGAAAGACAGGAGAAAGTGAAAGATGTATGAACGTGTATATGAAATGGACGTGTGTGTGTGTGTGTGTGTGTGAGAGAGAGAGAGAGAGAGAAAGAAAGAGAGAGTGCCACTTACACATACATGAGAACACACGTTCACTCACTCACTCTCTCTCTTTCTCTTTCACACACACACACACACAAACGCACATATGCACACGTACATACAAAAAAGATGCATACATATGTATTGGTGGATGTACGTATACATGACAACACAACCCTTCACTCTATATCTCTCTCTTTCTCTCTCTCTCTCTCTCTCTCTCTTTTTTCTCTCTCTCTCTCTCTGTCTTCCTCTCTCTCTCTCTCTTTCATTCTCTCTCTTTCACTTTAAAATAAAAGTAAATAAATAAAACTTTTTTATGGAAATTGACTTGAAAATAATTTTAAAATGAGCGTTAAAATATAATCTGTTTAAAGAAAGCTAAAATATAAATACCTACTGTACATTTTTGAAATCACATTCAGTTGAAAATATTTCTAAATGATTAAAATATTGTGTACATCAAAAAGTCGACTTTTCTTTTCTTAAAGAGCGCGAAGACTATGTGTGTTTGTATGTCACAGATATCGGACGTGTGTTTGAGTTGATTGACACGCCATAACATTCATTATATGTGTGTGTATTCTTCTGTATGTGTTGACGTCACGGAAGCCATGTTCTTTTTCGTCAAGAAATAACAAACAAAAATTGTGTTTATTCGTTTTCATATATGAATAGAGGTTCAAATGTCACAAAAATGTGTACTGCACTGCCGTAGGTAACTATGAAAATAAATATGCAAAAATATTTAGGGATAAACTATACTATATCTGAGATATTTCGGGTACAAATAAATGTTTATTTGTACCCGAAATCTCTCTCTCTCTCTCTCTCTCTCTCTCTCTCTTTCACATACACACGTCCATTTCATATACACTTACATACATCTTTCACTTTCTCCTCTCTTTCACTTTCTCCTCTCTTTCACTTTAAAATGAAAATGGAAATTGACTTGAAAATAATTAAAAAATGAGTTTTAGTTTTAGAGTTTTAGTATTATTAAGATTAGTACAGATTAACGTAAGTTTAGAGCCTAATTACTTGATAATGAGAATGAAAACAGAACTTGCAAAATCCGCCGAGTCATAACTGGAAAGTGTGAGTAGGAAAATGTCTGGATTTTGTTGATCTGAGAATGAAAGTGCTTTTGCCATAATCATTATATTTTTCATTCAGACACAGTGTATCTAGGACTACTTTATCTAATGTACAGTAGTTAACTTGAATCAGTTTTCCTATTCAGTACGAGGTCATATCTTATCCACTACCATCACCATCACAATCACCAAAACCACCACCAATAACAACAACACTACCACCGCCGCCGCCACCGCCATCGCCGCCTGCCGTCGCCGCCATTGCTTTCGCCGCCATCGCCGTCACCGCCATCGCCGTTGCCGCCACCATCACCACCACCACCACCATCATCATCATCAACATCATTATCATCATCATTAACTGTGGAATGAGTAACCCCAAGATTTTCCAGCTGAATATGTCAGAATAAACACGTCTTGCATTTTTCAGTAAGAAAGAAATTGTAGGATTCAAGCGAGAGTTAGTGCTACTTCAAGAAAACTTGCTACCAGAAAGGGATTTTCTGTAATCTTCGAGACATATTTGCAATCATAAGAGAAAAGTGTGTGATCAATAACATTCCTGTCGTGACGGTCCTGTCTTCTTGAAATATGGATGTATCTACGACTACATTACACAACGAGTGCCTTCCTTTTCTAATTCGGTAAGGTATGATTTGAGGAAGATTTAGCTGATATTTCTTGAAGGCCGAGAGCCATGTAGAAGTTGTTTATTTGCCTATGTGCATTAAAGATTAAATTTGAAGATGAAAAATGACCAAAATATTTTGAACTTTGGTCGGAATATCAAAAGTAACGAGACTCCAGGAGGTGAGCAGACCAATGCAAGTCAAATTCCTTATTACATACATAAAGTCTCCAAGAAGAAATTCAATATTTAAAAATTTATGCCCACTGTCGTGGAATAGAAATATTTCCAGTAGTATGTATGAAATATAGAAAACACTTCATGAAGGAAATATAGATGGTGACAGATATTTCGGTTCAGTGTTAGTAACGGATATCAACGAAATCTTATCATAACAGAAGACCAAATGTAAATTCTTTGAATATTAATGCTTTTTGTATATTATAAGAGAACTCATTGTAGCAGAGGCTATATACACGCGCGCGTGCGCGAATGCATGCACGTGCTCGTATAAAATAATATATTTATATAAAGACATGTTAAAATTGCAGAAAAATAATGATTCATGAATATTTATAACGTCTCTATATTCAAGATATGTGTGTATGTGTGTATGTATGTGCGTGCGCATGTATGTGTGTATGTTTGTAATACACAATATATAGGTTAGTGTTAAAATATTAAGAGTTGTAAACTTGAAGAATATATTTAGAATTGCTTAACCAATGTTGAAAAATCAACATTACCTCATATTATTATCATTATTATTACCTCTGCCTTAGCGAAGGCATTGTTTTAATCGTGTTTGTTTGTCTGTTTATTTGTTTGCTTGTTTGTCCGTGGACAAGATATCTCAAGAACTGCCAGATGGATTCGGAGCAACTTTCAGAGATGTTTGGCCTCGTGACTAGCAGGAACTGATTAGATTTTGGTATCGATCCCGTAACGGGCAAGGATTCTGGATTATTTGTTACATTTAATTTGCTTTACATGAAGTATTACGATCTTACGTTCACTTTCCAGTCTTTCTCTGATTATCTCTCTTGAAAGCACACTTATGGTTTCCACATAAGTTATGGCGGCATTGTTGTTAAACCTCCGTTAACAACACCGTATGCAAGTCCTTTCCGTTTTCTTTCACGCGCGGATAAATTTTTCACTATAGACCTTAATGGTCGTAAAGACACTATATCAGTGGATAGACTAAAAAAGGCCTTCATAGAGAAAACTGCCTCTGTTCCCACTGCAGACGACACACATACCATTACAAACACGGCTCACACACCCACATTCACATTTCATGACTACCATTGGGATCGATCAGGTACCAGACAAGGATTTTGGATTATTTTTCCGGTATTTTTACTTAATTTTTGAGAGCCGTCGGGTTCATTTTTAGTATTCTCGTTTGTGAAAACAGTCGAGTTTATTTCAGATATTCTCATTTTAAAAATCATCTCTGGCTAATCGTTGAGAGGATGTTGGTGCTGCTTTGGTGGAGGATTACGCTCTCTGAGTGCTCTTGTTATTGTTGTTGTTGTTGTTGTTGTTGTTGTTGTTGTTGTTGTTGTTGTTGTTATTAAGGCAGAGGTCGACTTTGCCTTTCATCTTTTCGGGGTCGATAAATTAATTACCAGCGAAACACTGAGGTCGATGTAATCGACTGGTCACCTCTACCAAAATTTCAGGCCTTGTGCCTATAGTAGAAAAGATTATTATTATATTATTTTCATTCTTTCGAGATCGATAAAGTTGAGTACTGGGTTTGATGTCCACATCCTCCAAATTTCAGGCTTTGTGACTTTTGTTGAAAGGATTATTATTATCATTATTATTTTTATTGAGTGAGAGAGCAGTGCAGTATGGTACAAATATACGAAGCGCCATATACCCATCATAACTACACGTCTGATAAGGGTACATCAGGCACATGCAACACAACCATATGTGCGTAACATAGTGATCTCAAATCAAGATAAACAGCGCATGACCTTGCAGGTAAGACCCAGTTAGAATCTTGTTCAAGTCGAGTTGTCCATCCCACTTGAAAATCCCTGAGAAAGGTTTGTTCTTAGATGAGGAACGAAATACCCATGTTTCCAGAAATGAATTATTCAAATCCCAAAGAATTCTTCTCAGCACATGGTTATGGTGTTTCCCCACTATTCCTGCTCATAATGGGAGAAGCACATATCGTCAGCCACTAAGGGACATGCTCAAATGTTTAAGGTCAAGCAACTGACAAGCAAATCTGTGGTATTGAGTAGAATATTTGCTGTAGCCCATCTTTTATACCAAGATAAAACAATGCACGTAACACTTCCAATCAACTAAAAACAAAAGCCTTCCAATCAGTCAAGATTATACTGTACAACAATGAGGAAAAAAACGGAATTGAGAATGACCTTTTCTATGATTATTTTGTGTGTAGATCACGAATATAACATCCGTTTCTTTCTGTGACCCTCCAGTTTCTCGTAATTTTGAGATAATTTTAATGGGGTGTTCTTAATGTATTTACCAATCTAACCTATGAAAATTATAAAAGTACACTTAAAATTTTTATAGTCATATGGGTCCAAATCCGTGGTTTATCTGACAAGAAACCACACCTCATCTTCCGACCTGAACTCAATTATCTAGTTCGTGATCTAACGCTTACTAAGCACAGATTGAAGTCCTGGCTTACGTCTACAACAAGGAACCTGTGGGATAAAGATGCTCGAATTATAGTATTTAGGAAGAGTTCTGCAGATCTACAGCAATTCTCAACTTTGGAAAACAACTTGACTTATTGTAATTATATCAGAGACCTATTTAATGCCCTTGAGCTGATCCATGAACCAAATGAGTGGAGGCTATTCATAGATGCATCCCTTTACAGCATAAAAACGGTTCTGTTGCACATTGGGAACACCATACATTCAGTTCCAATTGCTCACTCAGTCATTTTAAGAGAGGCATATTAGAACCTCGCTTTTATTCTAGAAAGCATAAGTTACAAGAAGCATGAGTGGCTAATTTGTGAGGACTTGATTGTAGTAGCCCTATTTAACTGGCTACAAACTGGATACACCGAGTTTACGCGGCTCCTTTGCAAGTCGGACAGTAGGGTCAGATAAAAACATCCTGTACGCTCAGATAGGCCACCTCGGGAAATTATGACACTTGGTTGCCATAAATTATATCATGAGTCAGTGGTTAAGGAGAAAATCATTTTGTCACCAGTGCATATAAAACTAGTCCTAATGAAGCAATTTACCAAAGCACTGCAACGTAATAAGCTATGTTTCAAATACCTCAAGGCGATTTTTCCTAAAATAGGCGATGCCAAGATTAAAGAGGGCATATTCCTAGGCCCTCAGATTCGTCAACTTATAGCTGATGAGGACTTCGAGGCGACAATGGAAAAAACTAGCTAGCCACCTGTAATATGTCACTGAAAATACATTTGTTTCGTTCTCATCTGTCCTTCTTCTCAGAGATTGCAGGAGATATGAGTGATGAACATGGAGAGAGATTCCATCAAGATATAGCATCATTGGACAACAGGTATAAGCGAAAATGGAGCCCAGCTATTCTAGCTAACTTCTGCTGGAACCTAAAGCGCGACAAGCCTGAGACGTCTTATAAACGAAGAAGTAAACTAAAATGTAGGTTAATACGTTATATAATGCTAACAAACATGCCGATTCATTATATATTTATGAATTAATTGCAATGGACATATTTAATCTGACTTTGGGAGCAATATAAATTTATGGTATCTTAGAAATTGGTATAAAGTTCATAGTTATTAAGTCGGTAATTTACAAGAAAATGTGACGTGATAGGAAATTTTTGCTATAAAATTCGAATTTAGCACAATCAACATCATAATAAAATGTACATATGAATTAGGTTTTTTTCTTGACTCTGAAATTTGTTGTACAGTCTTATAATTATGATTGAAGGCAGCAAGCTGGTAGAATTGTTAGCACACTGGACGAAATGCTTAGCAGTATTTCGCCCGTCGCTATATTTTGGATTCAAATTCCGCCGAGGTCGATATTGCCTTTCATCCTTTTGGTGTCGATAAATTAAGTACCATTGAAACACAGGGGTCGATGAAATCGACTTACTTCCTCTCCAAAATTTCATATCCTGCGCCTTTAGTAGAAAGGATTATTATTATTATTATTGTTCAGTAGTTTTATTTTTATAACGTGCTTTCACTTCACTACCGAGCGCAGCTCTGTGTGCCTTGGGTATGTGCAGTGGTTTGCTGTGATGCTCTTATGGTTACTGTATTGAAAGTGTTTTGCCTAGGATGTGTGCAGTGCCCAGTAGTGCAATTTTCTGTATGTTATATATATTTGTAAGTCCTGGTGTTTTTGTTATGTATTTGTCTGAATATTTTTTATTATACTTGAGGCACCTACTATGATAGGAATTGTTTCTGTTTTTAGATTCCACATTCGAGTTACCTCTATTTCCAGGTCTCTGTATTTTGAAAGTTTTTCCATTTCTTTTAGGGAAACGTTGTCATCTGCTGGTATTGATACATCAATTAGAAAGCATTTTTTTTCTTCATGATCTTTGACAACTATATCTGGTCTATTTGCCTTAATTTCTCTATCTGTGTGTATTGGCATATCCCAGAGTATGGTTGCTTACTCGTTTTCTGTGACCTTTTCTGGCGTGTGTTTATACTAACTCTTTTCTGTTGTTATTCCATAGTGCTGGCATAGCTTCCAGTGTATATAGGTCCCAGCTCTGTCGTGTCTGTGAATATATTCCTTCTTAGCCAGGACTGGGCAGCCAGAGATAATATGATTTATTGTTTCTTGTCCATCTCCACATATTCTACAGTTACTTGTTATGTTTCTTTTCATTATATGTTTTTGGTAATTTCTGGTGGGGAGGCTTGTGCAGCAATTAAAAATCCTTCAGTCTCTGCTTTGAGTCCTGAGCTTTTCAACCATTGCTAGTTTAGCCCAGTATTTACCATGCAGGGGCTTTTCTTGCCATCGTTTTATCATGGTCCGTTGCTGTTCTACTTTTAGTTTGGATTTCATTTGTTTTATAGCTTTTGTTGTTTCTTCTTCTTCTTCTTCTTCTTCTTCTTCTTCTTCTTCTTCTTCTTCTTCTTCTTCTTCTTCTTCTTCTTCTTCTTCTTCTTCTTCTTCTTCTTCTTCTTCTTCTTCTTCGTATTTGTTAGGTAGTATGATTTCTTGTTTGTATTTGTCAGCTTCCTTAAATACTGAAAACAGTTTTTTGTTTTGCTCGTGTTTTGTGGCTATTTGTATTAGTTTTCCTTGCTTCTGGAGTAGGTATTTTTGCAGTCCTATGGTGGTTATTTTATAATAGTTTTCCAGCTGTATAAGACCCCTGCCACCTTCTGTACGTTGTATATATTGCCTTTCTATGTCAGATTTTGGGGGTGCATCCTATATCCTGTCATTATTTCTCTTGTTTTCCTGTCTATTTTAGATAGTTCGTTTAGTGTCCAGTTAAGGATATTGTAGCTGTAACTTATAACTGGGACAGCTAAAGTGTTAATATTTATTATCTTTTTTTTAGCATTGAGCTCTGTTTTTAGTATTGATCTAACTCGTCTATAGTACTCTTTCTTTATTTTTTCTTTCATTTGTGTGTGTTGTATCCTATCTAGTTCATTGACTCCTAAATATTTGTATGGCTTTCGTCAAGTTCTCTTATTTCATTGGCCTTACCTAGTGTGATGTTGCTACTTTTAACTAATTTTCCTCTTTTGAGGGTTGCTTTGGCACATTTTTCTAATCCGAATTTCATATCTATTTCCTTGGTAAAGCCATGTACTGTCTGTAGTAGTGTTTCCAGCTCTTTGTCATTTTTAGCGTATAATTTTAGGTTATCCATATATAAAAGGTAGCTGACTGTTTTTCCCTAACATTTGTATCCGCATCCAGTTCTATTTAGCAATTCAGTTAAAGGTGTGAGTGCCAGGCAAAACAGGAGTGGAGAGAGCGTGTCTCCCTGCAATATTCCTCTTTCGTTTTCACAAGTCCCTCTTTTGTCTGGAGCTGTAGCACTGTCTGCTATTTGTTCATTGAGTGCCTTATGTATTTTATAATAATTGGTGCCACCTTGTTTATGGCTAGTGTTTCCAGAATCCACGTGTGGGGAACACTGTCGAAAGCCTTTTGGTAGTCCACCTAGGCCATACTGAGGCCTTTCTTCTCTCTGCGGCTGTCTTCAGTTATGGCTTTATTGATCAATAATTGATCTTTACAGCCGTATGAGCCCTTGCAGCATGCCTTCTGCTCTTCTGGAAACAGGTTGTTATTTTCCAGGTGCTTACTCAATCTCTGCGATATTATTGCAGTAAAGGCTTTGTAGATCGTAGGGAGACAGGTTATAGGTCTGTAGTCTTGTGGTTTCTCCGTTTCCGTGGATTTGGGAATTAAGATGGTTTTCCCTTTTGTGAGCCATTCAGGCATTGTCTCTGGCTCTGCTAGTATGTTGTTAAAATTTTCTGTCAGCTTTTTGTGCATTCCTGCCAGGTGTTTTAACCAGAAGTTGGGGATGTTGTCGTGCCCAGGTGCCTTCCAGTTGCTTAGTATTTGCAGTGTCTGGGTGACCTCTTCAGTTGTTATAGGGGTCCAGAGTTGCTCAGGTGCTAAGTTCGTTGTTTTAATGGTCCTTTTCTGGGGTTGTTGCTTCACCGACCATATTGGTTTCCAGAATTCTTCCAGTTCTTCTGCTGTTGGTGCTGCAGTAATGTCTATTTTACTTTTACCCAGTTCTTGGTAGAGTTTTTTGGAGTTGGATTTGAACTGTTTGTTTTGTTCAAAGAAACGTTGGCGTTTCTCATACCGGTGGATCCTTTGTGCTTTGGCAAAGATATCTTGCTGTGCAGGGGCTTTTCTTACAATCGTTGTATCATGATCCGTTGCTGTTCCAGTTTTAGTTTGGATTTCAGTTCTTTTGCAGCTTAGGTACTATGTCTTATTTTTGTATTTGTCAGCGTCCTTAAAGAGTGAAAACATTTTTTTTTGTTTTGTTCGTGTTTTGTGGCTATTTGTATTAGTTTTCCTTGCATCTAAAGTAGATATTTCTGTAGTCATATGGTGGTTATTTTGTAATAGCTTTCTAGCCGTATAAAGCCTCTACCACATTCGATACGTTGTGTATATAACCTTTCTATGTTAGATTTTGGGTGGTGCATCCTCAATGCTGTCATTATTTTTTTTATTTACCTGTCTCTTTTGATTCGTTCATTTTGAGTCCAGTTAAGAATATTGCAGCTGTAACTTATAACTGGGTCGGCTAGAGTGTTGATACCTATTATCTTATTTTTTGCATTGAGCTCTGTTTTCAGTATTCATCTCACTTGTCTATAGGATTCCTTTTTATCTTCTCTTCCGTTTGTGTGAGTTGTATCGTATCTAGTTCAGTTATTCCTTAGTATTTGTATGTCTGGCTTTGGTCTAATTCTCTTATTTCATTTGCTTTATCTAATACGATGTTGTTACTCTTAACTAGTTTTCCTCTTTTCAAGTTTGCTTTGGCACATCTTTCTATGCCAACTTACATGTTTATTTTTTAGTAAATCCATGTACTGTCTGTAGTAATGCTTTTATTATTATTATTATTATTATTATTATTATTATTATTATTATTTTGTTGTTGTTGTTGTTGTTTTTCTTCTTTCTTCAAATTTTCTTCCTTTTCTCACCGAGTCTTTTCCGTACACCTAGGGCAAAGAATTTCATTGTATGCTTTCCCAGTTTACACAGGCAAACTCACAGGTAAAATATGTATGTAAAAACTTAATAAATTAATAAATTCATGAATGGATGTTGTTTTCACAGCGATAATGCTCTTCTCAGTACCTGAGTCGTTCCAGTTAACACGATTTTAAAAACTTCCTGTAGGGATGGTAAGCCTGGTATCATGTTCAAATGGGTTTCAGTACCCGTTTTTATTTATCATTCCTAGAGATCCTACAATCAC
Source organism: Octopus bimaculoides (assembly GCF_046866305.1). Lineage (NCBI taxonomy): Eukaryota > Metazoa > Mollusca > Cephalopoda > Octopoda > Octopodidae > Octopus > Octopus bimaculoides. Next base: position 67,049,024 of record NC_142932.1, on the reverse strand, counting down.
TGGTACGGTAGTCGCTTGAAATGCCACATTTTTGCAATTTCTATTGGCAAGTCTTTATATTTACTGATCTTGTCAAATTCTTTCACCGCTATATTGTGATCGCAAGGAATACTCATGTCAATTAATAATCACATCTTTTTTGTCTGATCTTTTATAATAATATCCGGTTTACTAGCTTTTATAGTTTTGTCAGTATGTACGGGGAAGTCCCAGAGAATCGATACATTTTCTCCATTAGTCACAGCTTCAGGATGGTGTTTATACCATTTGTCAGCAGTTTTGGTTTTATAATGCCGACATATTGCCCAGTGGCTGACTCTGTCATGTCTTGCTTTATATACTATAGGTGCTAAGACTCTACATCCTGAGATTAGGTGGCCTATAGTTTCAATCGCATCGTTACAGAATCGGCATTGTGGGTCAGCTCCATTTTTTATCACATTGGCTTGGTAGTTCCGGGTTAATAAGCTTTGGTCTTGAGCAGCCAATATGAAACCTTCACTCTCTGCTTTTAGCCCTGAACTTCGTAACCATTGATGCGTGTATTTCTGGTCGGCATCAGCTTGTTTGCTACGGGCCACATACTTGCCATGCAGAGGTTACTGTTCCCATCTGCTAGCTAATTTTTCATGGGCTTTTGTCTTTGCAATTAATTTTGTTTTCTTTGCAGCAGCGGTTGGCGCATTTCCTTCAACCTGATCAATCTAGTAGGTATCTAAGGGAACAATAAACGAATTTTTTGCTCTCTTTCTGAATAGAGTGAAGTTTTTTTCGGTCTTTTATGTTTTTCAACAAGTTTTAGCATCCAATCGTTCGTTGTTTCAAGGTATTTGGCCAGTCAGACTGTGGTAGTTTTGTACGTAAGTTCAAGCTGGATCAAGCCTTGATCCCCCTGAGCTCTGGGCAGGTAAAGACGATCCGCGTCTGCCTTTGGATGGTGCATCTTATTACAAGTCAGTAGCTTGCGGATTTCTCTATCAATTTTCATTATTTCACTGGTATTCCAGTTAAGCATATTGAAACTATAAAGAACAACTGGGACTGCTAAGGAATTTATGGCTAACACCTTATTATATGCATTCAGCTCAGACTTCAGTACTGCTCGAATTCTTCTATAACATTCCTTCCTAACCTTTTCTTTCATACTTGCATGCTGGATACCAGAGCCTTCATTTATTCCTAGGTTTTTATAGCTTTGTTCCTGCTCAAGTTCTTTTATTACTGTTTCGACATCTAATTCTATTGAACTTGACTTTACCAGTCTCCCTTTCTTAAAAGTGGCTTTGGCACACTTTTCAAGGCCAAACTCCTTCCCGATATCATCACTGAATTCTTTCACAGTATGTAGTAGTCCTTCAAGCTCTTCATCATCTTTGCCATATAGTTTTAAATCACCCATATAAAATAGATGGCTTATTTTCCTATTGTCAATTTTGTAGCCATCCCTTGTTCAATTCAGTTTACTTGGGAGTGGTTTTAGTGATATGCAGAAAATTAGTGGTGAAAGTGAGTCACCTTGGAAAATGCCACAGTTTATGCTAATATTGTTTGAGCGCAATACTTCATTAGAATGATATAACTGGAGCTTCGTGTTCCATAGTGACGTATTATACTTTAAAAATTCTGAAATCACAGGAGAAATTTTGAAAATGTCCAGCGATTTCAGATTCCACAAATATGGTATGATGTCGAAGGCTTTTTTATAATCAATCCATGAAGAGCTGAGATTTCTGCGCTTGTTATGGCCGTTCTCAAGGATCATGCGATTAATTAGGAGCTGATCTTTGCATCCGAATGAGCCTCGTCAGCATCCTTTTTGTTCAGTAGGAAAGAGGTTATTCACTTCTATAAACGTATATGTTTTCTCCACTAGAATAGATGTCAAAATCTTATAGGTAGTAGACAAACATGTTATAGGCCGGTAGTTTTTGAGGTCTTTGGTTTCGTTCTTTTTGGGGAAGAGGTAAGTAATACCATTTGCCATCCAATGTGGAGTGTTTTCCGGGTCTTTCATAATACTATTAAATAGTATTACTAACATTTTGTGTGCGGACGAGAGTGATGAGATCCAGAAATTTGGTACTCTATTAATACCAGGGGATTTCCACTTATGAGCCTTCGTTAGTGCCCTGCTTAGGTCGTTGATTGAGATGTCTTCCCATACCTTTTCTTGTAGATTTTTGTAGGCATCTTGGGTACGTTTGATCCAGTCTGCATTTTCAATGTATGGTTTCTCATCACTCCAGATCCCTTTCCAAAAGTTTTCAACTTCTTCCATTAGGGGTGGATTTTCAATGGTTATTTTTCTTTCCGTATTTTCCTGTAAAATGATTTGGCATTGGATTTGAACATCTTATTTTGCTTGTAGAATCTGCGTATTCTCTGAGCTTTTACTTAAACTTTTTATTTAAGTGTTTCATTCGGTGACATTAGTTCTTGTTGAGAGTTCATATTTTCTCACAATCTTCCTGCCTTTTCTTGATCTTACACCATTTCCAGCGATTAGTTCGGTTAATATTGATATCTCCCTTCGAAATGATTCAATTTCAGTTTCAATTCTACTCCTTCAATTTGATTTTCTTTTCGAATTTGGTATTGGTGGCGTTTTAGGTGTTAAACAGCATCTTTCTATTATCTTAGCAACAGAGTAAATAATTTCCTTTAACTTATTATGATCGGGTTTTAGTTGTTGAATGATTCCTTGTGGAACGCAGTTGCCAATTTTTATTTGTGTTTTATGTTGGTGTGCATTTGAGAGTTTATGGAGTGGTTCCCTAGCATTCATATTTGTATGCCTAACAACTGCAAGCTCATTCAGAACTTCCTGCTTCCTTTCAATGATAGATTTTCTGTGTTTTTCAGCAAATATGTGGTCTTCAAATTTTGTTTCGACATCATTTTCCTGGCTGCTTTTTCTCGGATCAGAATATTTTCCTTTTTCCTCAGGCTCTTGAGTGGTTTCGGCAGATGGTCGCCTTTCAGTCAATGCTTGTGGTCCAACATCCTCTCCTCCGCTTCGTTATTTCTTTCCTGACTTTTCTACCACTTTTTTTTTAATAGAGGTTAATTCGGCATCTGTGAGCCTGATATTTCTAAAGATATCTCTTCTAACATTTGCTAATCTGTTTTCATCCAGGTTTGGTCTGCTAGCTCGATTCGGCTCCTCCAAATTCTGTAGGAGTTTTTGGTGTGTTTTTCTTGGGTTGACCTACGTAATGCAAAGTAATAAGCGTATATTACTTCTTTATATCCTTCCCGATTCCATTTAGTTCTTTTACATTTTTGATTTTGTGGTCGTTGTGGTGGTGAACTTTGGGGGCTTAATTTGGGATAAATCCCGTTTAAGTGACCTTCCAGGTTCGTATTCGGGGAAGATATTTTGCCATTTGAAAATTTTTCGCCGACAGGCTGACAGCCTCCTGACAGGCGTGCTTCCAGAACATTCAACAAGCGATTCGGTGTACTATTTGAAATTTTCTTTTCTTTTTAAGTAAAGTTAAATTATTATTGAATGTTCATTTTTTAAATATTTTTATGTATTTATTTATTTATCTCATTTTTTCTTTTAACCATTAATTTTCATACAGGGACTGCATTTATCATCATTACCAGCTGCACCAGTAGTTGTTGTAGCAGCAGCAATATCACTATCAGCAGCAGCAGCGGCAGTGGTAATAATAGTAGAAGTGGCAGCAGCAACAGCAGCAGTACCAGCGGTAACAGAAGCAGCAGCAGCAGTATCAATAGTAGTAGTAGCAACACTAGTAGTAGTAGTAGCAGCAGTAGTAGTAGTGGCAGCAGCGGTGGTAGCAGCAGCAGTAGTAGCAGCAACAGCATCAGTGGTAGTAATAGTAGTAGTAGTGACAGCAACAGAGTGGTAGCAGCAGTGGTAGCAGCAGCGGTAGTAGCAGGAACAGCAGCAGCAGCATCAGTAGTAGTAGTAGTAGTAGTAGTAGTAGTAGTAGTAGTAGTAAGTGTGGCTTTCAGTCCTGAACTTTTCAACCACTGATGTGTTGTTGCTTCTTCTACATCAGCATTTCGACTTCCAAGTATATACTGTCCATGTAGAGGCTTCTGGCTCCACCGCTCCTCAGTTTATTTCTGCCCGTTCTTTTTTGCAGTCTTCTTGATCCATTTTGCTTATTTTATGGCAGTAGTTTCAAGTTTTTCAAATATTTCAGGATTAATGCCAAGTTCCCCTGTGGATTTGCAAGCTTCCTTGACAATAAAATGTGATTTTTTGCTACTTTCGTGTTTGCCCACAAGTCGCAGAGCCCAGTCTTCTGTACTGGATAAGTACCTATTCATTGCTGTTGTGGAGGTCTTATCGAACAGTTCTACTTGCATCATTCCTCTTTCCCCATTACTTCTAAGTAGGTACAGACGATCAACATCTGCTTTTGAGTGGTGCATCTACTTAGAAGTTAGTAGTTTTCTTGTCTTTCTCTCCAGGCGTTGGAGCTCTGTAAGATTCCAGTTAATGATGTTGAAACTATATTGGACTACTGGAAGTGCCGATGTGTTAATGGCTTCGATACAATTTTTAGAGTTTAGTTTTTAGTATGAGTCTCATTCTCCTGCAATATTCCTTTCTTAGTTTTTTCCTTCATGGTAGCAGGTTGTATACCATATCTCTCTCATTTATCCTCATGTATTTGTAATTTTCCTGTGGATCAAGCTCCTTGATGGTAGTGTCGGTGTATAATTTAATGGAAGCTGTTTTCCTGAGCTTGCCTCTTAGAAAAGTTGCCTTAGCACACTTACCAAGGCCAAAGTCTATCCCGATGTCATTACTGAATTCTTTAACAGTTGTTAGCAGCCCTGCTAGCTCTTCGTCGTTTGCAGCAAACAGCTTCATATCGTTCATATAAAACAGATAGTCTATTGTCGTATTATAAACTTTGAACCCATACTTGTTGTTATGTAGTTCGTTTGAGAGTAGGATCAAGTAATGGGGCGAGGGAGTGACCTTGAAAGATGCCTCGTTTGATGTTAATGTTAATTTGGCCCATCCCATTACTATGGTTTAGAAGGAAACGTGTTTTCTAATTGGCCGTGCTACCATGTTGGAATTTGGCAATGACAGGAGAGATCTTATATATTTCAAGGGCATGTAGTAACCAGTTATGTGGGACACTATCAAACGCTTTCCTGTAGTCTGTCCATGTCATAATCAGGTTTTTCTTTTTGCTCTGGCAATTCCCTACAATCATTTTACTTATGAGTAATTGATCTTTGCACCCGTAAGATTTCCTTTTACAGCCTTTTTGAGCTTGTGGAAGGATAGATCTCTGTTCAAGGAGAGCGTATATTCTGTCAGTTAATATGGATGTGAGGATCATGTAAGTGATATTGCAACATGTTACTGGTCGGTAGTTCTTCGGATTTTTTGTCTTCAGTTTTTGGTAGAAGGTATGTTGTTCCTTCGGTCAGCCAGGCAGTCTGTACATTTAAATGTACATATATGTATTTATGTTTATTTATGTTTATCTATGTATATGTTAAAGTATGCATATATATGTGGGTTTTTACGGTTTTTATATTTTTATACTTTTTATATTTTTAACTTAAACTTATGAACTTTATAAAATCTCTGAAGAGGCCTAGAGAATAGAGCCTAAATCTATTTAATCTATTTCAACTATTAATTATTTCAGTTTACTGGAGTGATAAAGATAGAATGAGGCATGTCACAACTAGACTGAAACAGCTGTAAGACATTATCCCATTTTCTGTCACTATGTGTCATTTTTTAATTACTGATATGACATAATATGTCACATGTGTTTGTATATTGTTATTATTGTCACAATACAATGTCTGCAAGTTGGTGAATACTACCTATTCCCCTCCATTTTCTTATTGTTATATATATATATATATATATACACACACAGACACGCACATACATACATATATATATATATATATATATATATATATATATATATATATATATATATATATATATATATATATATATATATATACACGACCCGGCCTTGCCTTTTCCTGTCCTTTTTTGTATCGTCTAACTGTCCGGATGTTTTGTTGTCGCCTGTTCCATTTTTTTGTTTTGTTTATATGGAAAACATGGCGATATTTACTAGACATTTTGACATTTACTAACTTAACCGAGTGTACCAGCAATTATTGGTTTAAATGTAGATGTATACCAATAATCATTTATACCAAGTTTCGAATGCATCTGTCCAAAGATAGTTTCTTTCTTGCTTATTTTCGAAGATATGTTATGTGTGTCCTGGGTCGAAATTCTGAAGGGCATGTTCCACTAATATTCCTTGTGCTGATACGTAATTATATACTTAATAATAGACGTGTTGCTTGTATTTATCCTAGAAGAGTCTTTCGTGAATATGGCTTTGTATATTGTTTTAGCAACATCATATCTCATTGGGAAGTACTACTTTGATGACATTTTTGGACAGCTGCTGATTACATGTTATGTACTCTACAGAAGAATGACATAAGCGACATTTGCGGTTGCATCTTGAGATTTTAAAGGCTTCATTAACCTTTTTTGTTCTTTAGATATTTTGTAGCTATATATGTATATATGCATGCATGCATGCATGCATGCATGTATGTATGTATGTATGTATGTATGTATGTATGTATGTATGTATGTATGTACGTATGTATGTATGTATGTATGTATGTATGAGTCAACAAGAAAGACGTTTAAATATGGCTAAATCTAACAGAAATGGCAGCCAAATAGCCCTGAAATCCCACGTAACTGTTTTAACAGCGATTGTGATGGTGGCTGGCAGAGGCGGCGGCAGCGGAGGTGGTGGTGGTGGTGGTGGTGGTGGGGTGGTGGTGGTAAAGGCTAGTGGTGACGACGTAATTATTATGTATGTCGTTACCATTCTTGTTATCAGGAAAACCAATGTAAAACCCACCCAGGTTTGTCAGTCTAAACACCCAAACAGCAGTATGTCTATGAAATGATACTGAGTTGATTGATATTCAGGGTGTGAGGTTTGAAAACAGAAACAATCTCCTGTGACAGAGAGAAACAGACGAGGACAGAGAGAAGGAAGATCCTGGGACTGACGCAACATAAAAACTTTCAACACATTACATAAAATACTATCAATGCAATAAAAAAAGGCATTGAAAACTTCCATAAATGTAAAACTAGGTAAAAATGACGTCGACAGCAAGGATAAAGAAGACTACTACTACTACTACTTTTTATTAGCCACCTTACATCAAGAAACAGAACGTGGTAAAAGCAAAGATATAAGCAAAGGCGGTGAAGGTTGCTGTGATTTTCTCAATAAAAGCCAAACACGTCGATGGTATAAGTAAATAAATAAATAAACAAACAAACAAATAATAAAATAACCCGCAACGGAAAAAGAAAAATGAAACGAGAAACAGAAAATAGCCACGCTTAAATGATTCTAATTATAATTTCTTTTGACAAGAAACATCATCTCAGATTTTATAAGAGAGCAAAATTGAGATTCTGTTATATATTCCTAACAGCATTTCGAAGAGTGTTAAAGGCGTGAAGTGGACGCAAACAGCGCCAACGCATAGCAACAGCAACAACAGCAATAATAACCGGAACGAATTGAAAAGAAATCATTCTAGCTCGGTGTGTGGAATTGTTTTTTCATGTTTATGTCACGTTTATCCAGTAAAAAAGTAGGTTAGTAAGATTCCACTTCGCGCGCGCACACACACACACACACACACACACACACACACACACACACACACACACACACACACACACACACACACAGCGGCGGTAGAAACTGTCCCTCGTTCTCTGTCAGATGTCTAACGCAAGCGCGCGGCTCATTTCGTAAAAGAGAAAATGTTTTATCTGCGAAAATACACAAACCTTTTATTTGACTTTTTTCCTTGCGTTCGTTCAGTAGGGGAAAGGTAATACTATTTGTATTGACACTTGTGCCAACTGAACTATTTTAGTGCTAGATAAAAAGGACTTCTTTTCTTTCCCTTCCCTCTTCCGTCTTCCTCTAACTCTACCCCCACCACCCACCACCACCACCTCAACCTAGACTAGTGTCTTAGTTTTCTTAAACACGCTCTTTTATGCTCGACTTCGAAAATGTTTCTTTCCTTATGATGTCAACTAATTATTTGTCGCGTTTCTGATCTATTAAGGAGGGGCGAACTTTATACTATCCGTTTTCATTCTGTGAATGGAATTTTGAGAAAATGTCTTTTTTAACAATTAAAGTGTGTATTTACTTAAGAGTTATCAGCAAACTGACTTCTGTTCTTCCCAGTTCATTTCAACATAAAACAAAACACAACTGCAGTGTTACTTGGAAAACTTGTTGTTCACATCTAGCTACTGTTTCCTTTCTGCTGCTGTTGATATGTTTACATTTACTACTACTGCTACGGCTGCTGCTGCTGCTACTACTAGAGCCGCTGCTGATGCTGCTGTTGCTGATGCTACTGCTGCTGATGCTGAGAGTCAACAATATATAGCAGCTATTCCCAAGCTTTTTACGTCCCGCAAACTCTCTCGCTTTGGTATTCCACCTACAAAACAAAACTTTATTGTAAAGGGTCGCACAAGACTACATAAGATTATGATAACAGCAACAATAATGGTTTCAAATTTTGGCACAAGGTCAGCAATTTCGGGTGAAGACTTGGCGGCATTTCGTCCGGTGTGCTAACGATTCTGCCAGCTCGCTGCCTTCACAATAATGATAATAATAGTTCATTCTTTTATTGGCTACAAGAGCCCACATACAAAACATTAAGAGATATGCGACAACATAAACGACAATAACGGGTTTTCGCGTGTATACAATGTAATGACAAAAAAGTTAAACAAATTAAATGCCCAATAGGGGAGCCGCTTTAAAGTCCACGTGGAAAACCCCACAAAAGCCACGGGTGCCTGAACAAGAGGACACGAGCCCTTTTCCTTTGATTCCCTTTTTACAGGTGCACGTCCAGAATTAGTCCTTTCATACTGGCCATTCTTCCAGTATTTACCCACCTTTCAACAAATTTGCTACAAGGTAACACTTCCCTCTCCATCCTCAACTTCCTTTTCAAGTGAAACTTGAAGAGGTTGATGAAGGATTGGCCAAAGAGGAAAGTGTCTGTCTTTGGCCCTTTCAAACGGGTCCACCATACTACTTCTTTCGCTACAGCCACTAGACAAATAAAAGAGGGCGGCGGTGCAATCTTGACAATGGATTCAGCTGATAGCCGGATACGTCTTGCATGCGACAGCAAGTGTTCGACATAGACACAACGGTCAGCAATACTCGGTCACTGGACTAGGTCGTGCAGAACGGTTTCATCGTTGTGGGTGCACCTCGGGCAGGCCCGGCTGACGGCACTTCCATGCCTGTAAAGTTTATTTCGAACAGGCAGCGCCCCTCGGTAGCACTGCCAGGCAAGGGATTTCTGGAAGTTATCCATAGGCCCAGGCCCGAAAGTACTCCGAAAGAGACCGGTTAGTTGATCTTCATTGAAGCCCAGAGTTTCCCGGAGAATGTCGCCGCACTTTCCCTCCACTAGCCCTCTATAGAACGCTAGAGTAGAACTACCACTGACTGCATTGCGCGCCTGACGGAGGGCTGTGAGCGCTTGACGGCACTCGAAGTGCCAAGCGCCCCTCGGTCTACGCCTAATCCAGAATTGCGGCTCAGTCAAAGAGACGAGCTGTAGAAAAGCGTCTCTCACAAACGGTGACCACACCTACTCACCGCCAAGGAAATGCTGGAGATGCCGCAACCTCAGCACATGTCTGCGCATGAGTAACCATGTCCAGCCCTCCATTCAGCGGCTGTTTACAGCAGATGGAGCGCCTGACCAGTGGAACGCGACCCTTCCACAGAAAGCGGAAGTTGGAGGCTTTGAGGAGTATCCCGCGTGATCTAAGATGTGGGAGAACTGTGTCTGCTTACGCTGGTATTGTCACCGTGATAGTGTCGACCCACAGGCATATAGACCTGATTGACGAAACACTACAGGAATATGAAGCGATGACAGGAGCAACAACTAACACGGAAAAGTCAGTGGGCTTGCAACTCGGCACTTGGATGGCATGGACTTACTTCTCCAGGTGCCGAGTTGCAAGCCCACTGACTTTTCCGTGTTAGTTTTTGCTCCTGTCACCGCTTCATATTCTTGTAGTGTTTCACCAATCAGGTTTATATGCCTGTGGATCGACACTATCACGGTGACAATATCAGCATAAGCAGACACAGTTATCCCACATCCTAGATCACGCGGGACACCCCTCAAAGCCTCCAACTTCCGCAGTAATGGCTCAAGAGTCAGTGCATACAGAAAGGAAGAGAGAGGGCACCCTTGACGGACCGAACGCAAGATGCTGAATGGCTCTGACAGGTGACAATTCAACCGAACAACTGAGCAGATGCCGCTGTACAAAGCAGTGATCCAACCGAGGAAAACTGGACCGAAACCGGCTGCCCTGAGGACAGCTACAAAGTATTGATGATCTACCTATCAAAGGCTTAGAATTGATCTAAATTGATCAGAGCCCCACCAATCCAGCTTCGTTACTCACCTTCTCTACGATGTTGTGCATAAGATGGAGGTTATCGTGAATAATAATAATAATAATAATAATAATAATAATAATAATAATAATAATAATAATAATAATAATGATGATGATGATGATGATGATGATAGATAATAATAATAATAATAATAATAATAATAATAATAATAATAATAATAATAATAATAATAATAATAATAATAATAATAATAATAATAGTAACTGGTGGGATCACAAACCACCTCCAGTGCTTGAAAATGGTCGCATCTCACTCCTCTGGAACTTCACCATTCAAACTGACAGAAAGATAAATGAAAATAGGCCAGACATCATATTGAAATACTTCAGACAAATATCATGCCTCCTCATTGATATGACTGTCCCAATCGATATAAACGTATCTGTCAAGACCTACCAAAAACTGAGCAAGTATAAAGATCTTGAAATAGAAGTTAGCAAAATGTGGCACCTGAAAACTTAAACAATACTTGTTGTCATTGGTGCTCTAGGAATGATAGCAAAAGGAGCTGATTGCTACCTAGCTCAGATACCAGGAAACCCCAAGATGGCAGAAATTCAAAAGATAGTGCTCATGGGAACTGCCCATATCCTACGTAAAATACTAAAATTTTAAAACAAACACATAATTTTCTTATGACTTCTTAAACATTTTCTAGAACAACACTATGTACAAAACCAAATATATGCCACCCAAAGCATAACACCAACACGAACTTCTAAGTTGTTGTCTCTTGAGGTCGCTGGGTGAGACTTGGTGCCAACTTGTACAAATGCAAAGCAAAAATCAAACATAAAACAATAATAATAATAATAATAATAATAATAATAATAATAATAATTTAAAGCGTTAGTTTTAAATATTGTATTTAATATCACCTGTCATGAAAAGGTTGAGACATAATTTTTATGCTTGGCATTCTGTTCTCGATTGTACATAGCTTTAAATACACGTTACCTCACTTAAAGTATAACCTTTTCATCCCACAAGATTCAAACACAAGATACATTTCAATGTTTAGGAAGGACTAGCAGTTTAAAATGTCAAAATCAGTAATTACATATAATCATCATTCAACTCATAAAATAGAAATTACTGGAACATTCCAATTAAAATGGCTGCCAATTTCAAGTACAACACGATAGACAAAAGCAGGAATATTTATTTTATATTTAATCAACGGAAAGCCAATGAAAAGGAAATACTGTAAGAAAAGTTTAAATGGAGACCTCAGCATATGTACCCTCATTCATATTTGTGTCTAGAATTATTAGTGCAATTGATTACGTTACCAAATGTTTATGTGGCAAATTTGAAAAGCTAAGTCTCGAGTTCTCGACAAGAACACGAAAATATATTCAGCAGAATATGAAAATCCACCCTGTAAGCGAGACAGTAAAAATATACGAATTTTTCTAAGTTCAGCATATGTTCTTGCGGTTTGCGGTGTAAATTTCCTCCAAGTAAACACTTTGGAAAGATTACGAGTATGTACGTGTGTGTATTTCTGTGTTTATATATATATAAATAAATACATACACACAGACACACAGACATGCACACATAGCACACACATAGCACACACACACACACACACACACACACACACACACACACACACACACATTCAGATGCAGATATGTACATAAATATATCTATAAATATTCTATACACCTCTTGTAATCTTACTAAAGTCGCCTCTGCTCCTCCCATCTAACTGGTCTCGTACCACCTCTACTCAGGCTTGATAAATTCACCCGTACACACTCATCACCCAGAACTTACTTCCCAGACAATATATTCCTGCAACTGCCGACTTGCATTTTTCAAGAACATGAACAGTGTCTCAGACCTGCGAGATTCATTTCTTCTGGAACAAACAAAGATACTTGCATACATACATGTGTGTGTGTGTGTGAGTGTGTGAGCGCGCGCGCATGCAAACATATGTACAGATAAGATGGAAGAGTAGATTGCCAGATGTAGCTATTTAAACACGTATAGAATAATCTGTTTAGAAAATTATGAATATCAAATGTCCAGCTTCCTTTCTGGTAAAGTCAATATGACTTATTTCTCACTGACCGAACTGGTCGATAATCTTGCATATGCAATGTACAGCTATTGATTGTATTTAAAGTAGTGTTATGATATACATATTTCCTCGTCACTAAGCGCACGTGCGCACCCGCACACACACACACACACACACATACGCCCATTTATTAAAAAAAAATTTCTTTTTTGAGGATGGTTAACGTTTGTGATCTTTTTGTGGAGATTTAGAGACTGATGAAAGAAAGGAAGGTTGCTGTCACTGTCTTTAAACAAGAGACTCTGCTCCGAATGCTTACAATAGAGTAGATTCCACTCAAGATCTCTAAGGGCCAGATCGCGGTGTTATGACTAAATCTATCCCTCTTATTCACACAATTTCCATCTACCTCATTTCATTCATGACGTTTAGATCAACCCGAGGCTATTTTAGTAGACATATACACCAAGGTATTGTTTGAACACATTAGCTGGGAACAGCTTAAGTCACAAAGTTCAATATCTCTTGATAAGAAGGTTTTTTTTGCAATATCCTTTATTTCTATTCTCCTTTTTGCCATTTGAAAACCAATTCTTCCATTCAGCACGAAGAGCTTTCTTGAAGGACCAATAATTGATACATCTAACGACTGCAAGTAAGATGTTGTTTTGGAAGATATAATTTTAAGAATTGTATTCCTATGTTTGAACACTTCTAGGAGCTCTGGTTTCTTGTGCACTGAGCATTCATCCATGAATAGCACTGAATTTTGAGCATGGAATAGTTGTTCTGTTCTCTGCCCAAACACTTCGTCAGCCCATAACAGCATGTCATTTGTGACTGATCCCCTGTTGAAGACTGTTAAGTAGATATTATTTGGGACCTTGATTTTAGGCACATTTTTCGATCCTTTAATCATTGTTTTCAACACCTTTCCTGCAGCATTAACACACAATACAGCAGCAAAACGAACTTTGGTAGCACTACAGTGGCTAGCATCTACATTTTTATTGCCAACAAAGTCTATAGTTGTTGAATTCAACATGCCAACGTATACAGGTGTTTCATCCATATTGTAAATATGGTCAGCATCCTTATCTGCTGTTAATACTGGAATGCTATCTAGATAGTCACTAGCGATTTGAGTCATTTCTCCAAGTGTTTTATTGTCTGCTTGACCAACATATGTAATCTTTCTCACAGTCAGTTTATTTCATTTCATGAAATTGAAAATCCATTTATCAGAACATCTAAAGCTGTTCACTTCAATTCCAAACCATTTTACCAATTCAAAAGTATATTCCTGTAAACGGTGAAATTGTTTGCACGCTGAACAACAATCCACTATAAGGGTTCAATCTCTAGATCTCTATGTGCTGGTCCTCTAACTTCACTAATTGATCTGTGCCTCCTCTTGTCTGACATAATAATTAACTCATGTCTCTTGACGCAGCAGATAAATTGTCAGAATGTTCTTTCATTCGTTTAATAGCACTGTTTTTCACTAATGGTATATGATCGTTAAATACGTTTTGATATATTTTCTTTCGATTCCATTATTGGGAATAAAAAAACCTTTGAATTTATCTACAGACGTAGAGAAAATGAACGTTTAAACAGAATGCAAACAAGAATACTAACTCTGCTTCAAGTTTTTACCACAAATAACCACCGTTCCAAATAAACGCCCATGGGCGATCTAATGGATGGGTGAATTTTCGGAAAAACCCGGTATATATATATATATATATATATATATATATATATATATATATATATATATATATATATATATATATATATATATGTATATATATATATGTATATGTATATATATCATATATGTGTATATATATATATATATATATTTATATATATGTATATATGTATATATATATATATATATATGTATATATATATATATATATATATGTATATATATATATATATATATATATATATATATATATATATATATATATATATATATATATATATAATAATATTAGGGACAAAATCCAAAATTACAGGTAAAAAAACTCAATTAAAATCAATTTATAAAAAATTAAAATTAAATTGAGCCTTATAGATAAAGTATATATAAAATATATAGTTTTAGGGAAAATAACCAATTTTCAAGAACTCATCGATGAAAATCTACTATCACATATAGAAAAATTAATAATTAAAAGCACAATAAACGAGTATAATATAAAGTAAAGTAAATATCATAAGATAAATATAATAAATATAATATAATAAATATAATATTATATTATATTTATCTTATGATATTTACTTTACTTTATATTATACTCGTTTATTGTGCTTTTAATTATTAATTTTTCTATATGTGATAGTGGATTTTCATCGATGAGTTCTTGAAAATTGGTTATTTTCCCTAAAACTATATATATATATATATATATATATATATATATATATATATATATATATATATATATATATATGCCCAAGCTCGTCGAAACGCCGGTGTTAAAACGTGGGTGGCTGATGAAGGAGAATCTTCTCTATGTGGCTCGTGTGTTCTCGTCTACGTTTGTTTGCAATGTCCTGTACCCAGATATGCACCTATACATACAGGTGGATGTCGGTATGCACATACCTGTACGTATATATGCATATACTCATTTACTATATATATATATATATATATATATATATATATATATATATATATATATATATATATATATATATATATATATGGGAGAATTTACGAAAAAACAACAGACGAGGACAGGTGGTGTAAACAACAAAAGGATGTATTAGTTTAACGCTCGGGAATAGAGAAAGTCTTTAACGTTTCGAGCTACGCTCTTCAACAGAAAGAAATAAGGAGAAAAACAAAGAGAAAAAAATTAAAAGTCGTGGTCAGCGATGAGCGAGAGGTAAAAAATATCAGTACGGAATAGTAAAATATATTTGCCAACTAAATGTACCGGTCCCATAGAGGACGATATTACTGTTGTGGTTGCTGTTGTTGTAAAATCGTCCTCTATGGGACCGCCACATTTAGTTGGCAAAAATATGTTTTATATATATATATATATATATATATATATATATATATATATATGTAGTAAAGCGAGTAGCCATATCAAAATGGCAGTTGAAAGCCAATACTAGTTTAACCCCTGCCGAATTCTCCGCCAGCTACTTTTTGGTGCAAGCTCTGCAGCCTTTACATTCAATATATTGCTTGGAATGAGAACGAACCCCTACTACCCTCTAGCAGCTAACAGGATCGCGGATTTTAGCTATCACTTCACTACACAGGTGCGTGCGGCTGATGTGAAGCAAATAGCTCGAAACTGAACCGGTCACGCGATCTTGTTAGCAATTGGAGGGTAGCAGGAGCTCGCTACTCCTGCTAGAGATATGTTGCATATAAAGGGTGCAGTGCTTGCACCGAAAACTAACTGGCGGGGAATCCACTTGAGTAAAACTAGTAGTAACTTTCAACTGCCACTGAAGTGGTTACTCGCTTTTCTGTTCAGTATACGTTACTAATCTATCTCTTCTTGAGATTTTATAACTAGCTATTTTTCTTATGGCAAATCAGTGACTGGTGGTCACTTTGTTTACAATATATCGCTGGCAGAAGTGGATCTTAGCTTAAGAGCTCCTTAAGAGCGCCAATGAGTTGCACTGTATTAAAGGATATCCTTTTGATATACTTCTCTTAATTATATTTAGTGTTTCCCCACTAATATATTTTCTACCTTTGTAACCTCGTGTATATCGTTGGGCATTTTTTCTTCCTCCGTCTTCCCTTCTTTGGACTTTCCAATATTTCCGACGAAGAGCTTCGCTTGAAACGTCAAATTCTCTTTCTTTCCTTTCCTGAGCGTCCAGTAACACAATATCTGTATCACGTCCTTGCGTTGTTGTTTTTTGCTGTTGTTTTTTTGTCGTTTTCTTGTTTTAACTCACTATGTGTATATATATATACACACACACACCCCTTTCTCCTTTCCTTTTGCTTCTTCTCTTCCTATCTTCATTTACTTTCACAGTTGATGTGTTGGACTCCGATGACTATAGTATTTTAACGGACGTTTTTCAATCGATCAATCGATTGACTGAGTAAACTGAGCCATGGCTGCCTCGAAATGCTAATCAGGAACAATTGTAAGTCTATAATGCACAAATAAAGCCCATTATTTGTGCCTTTTCAGATATAGATATTCTTTTATTCATTTATTTGTTTGAGTCATTTGTCTTCGGCCATGCTTGAACACCACCAATAGTCGAACAAATCGAACCTAAGACTTATTCTTTGTAAGCCCAGTACTTATACTATCGGTCTGTTTTGCCGAACCGCTAGGTTACGGGGGCGTAAACACACCAACATCGGTGGTCAAGCGAGGGTGGGTGGGGGGACAAACACAGAAACAAACATATATATACATACATACACAATGTTTATATAC
Source organism: Octopus bimaculoides (assembly GCF_046866305.1). Taxonomy (NCBI): domain Eukaryota; kingdom Metazoa; phylum Mollusca; class Cephalopoda; order Octopoda; family Octopodidae; genus Octopus; species Octopus bimaculoides. Next base: position 67,031,946 of record NC_142932.1, on the reverse strand, counting down.
CAAAAAATTTTATAACATTTTTCTGACATAGTTTAAATATATACTTTAACCATGTAACACAAGCCTTCTGTAGTTTTTTCACTCTTGTTTATCTTATATATATACATGTATATACGACAGGCTTCTTTCAGTTTCCGTCTACCAAATCCACTCACAAGGCCTTGGTCGTCCAAAGAAGAAACCAATAGCACAATCGCCAGTAACCTATGAACAGCCAACTTTGCTCCTTGTTAAAAAAAGTATTTTGTAAACACAACTTTGCGTTATTTCCACTCCTCTTTTCATAGTCAATTTAAACTTGAATTAGACACACACTAAAAGCATATAGAAAGATAGTGAAATAATAATAAGACAAAAAGAACAATAACAATAATATTTTTCGGCTTCACTCAGAGGGAGCTCTTTTTATTTAACCAGTGGCATTTAAACTATACATATATACGTATATTCATTACAAACACGCATGTAGGAGAGAGGGTGGTTGATAGATTTATAGGTATATGAACGAAAGCGAAGTGTACTGAAGAATATATATTAATTTTAATAAAATATGTTTACCCCAGAACGCCATCACTTAATATTTCGCACAAGAGACAAAAACGTTCCTAACGTACCGAATAGTTCGAACGTCTTATTCTGAGTAAACTAAACTTTTAAAGCTTCTGGTAGGTACTCGTTGGATGATGCATATGGCTCATCCACATTGGCTTGTTTAGATTTCATAAATGGATTGGTAATTGTTGGGTGGGGCTGGGAGATAGGGGCTGCTATTAATTAGTGGTTGATACCGTGTTAGGCTGTTACTGGTGAGGGAATCGGTAATCAGCGACTGATGCTAGGTAAGAGTAAGCTTCTACGTGATTTAAAAGAGTTGCTTTGTTTGTGCTAGTTAAAAGTTCCAGCATAAGTAAAATTTTAAAAAGTATCACTAAAGATATATGGAATATATTAACAGCTAATGTCTCGTTGCTAGCAGATAAGAACTTATGTAAAGGAAAGCAGTGAAGCATGAGTGAGAATTGGTTTTAAAAAGAAATTAATGTTTACAGAGGTTCTACCATCCCCGCCCTCAAAGAGAGTTAAGAAGAAAAAACTACCATTTCATCTAAATTCCTTCACATGTCAATGCTAGTTGGACTTGCCTAGATAATATCTCATCCCATATCGCACGCTACGATAGAAAATAAACATACATCTACACAACTGTCAACCCAGGCAAAAAGATGCAACTTCTGAAATCAGACCACCTGCCCACTGAGTGGTTTCTACTTCTCCTAGGATGCAGTTTATTGAGCGACTTTTACCCCACTGGATGATATCCCAAAGTATTACATAGCAGTTATTATTAATGACTTCGAGGGACGTTTACCCAGTGTATGCACTCCTCTGGGTCAAGAGAAACACCATTTTACTTCTCTCACTTAATATAGAAACTCGCGAATCAATTAATTACTTTTCTCAGTATAAACTGAAACAATGCTAACAAAGCACCAACCGGTTCGTCTTCGTCTTCGCATTAAACTGCACGTATTGCAAGTGAGCCGTCTTCCTGCTGCCATAAGAGGACTCTCTATAAACTAGATTGAAACTAGTAGTTCTTAATACTATTCCATTTGATGTATACAACAAGCGATTGATTTCCGATACAGAGGATCTGAACTGACTCGCACTATCAAATTGTTAAAAGCTTCAATAAGACTTTATTAATTCTTTCTTAAATCCTTATTAGACTAGAATTTCTACTGGAAAGAGTGGATCTAGTCTTCTTCTATTTGAGAAACCGGAAATACGTCGGAGAAACTCCAGAGTAATAAGCCACTGGATCATCCCAAATAAATTTTTGCATTGTACACAACTTTTTCCGTTCGTTTTAATCAACGGATTATAAATATATAAAACAACTTCAAGGGAAAGGAACACGAAGAATAATTCAAGGTATATGCATTAAAATATACACACATTCTGTATATCCTTTCACCTAGCAAGCATCCACGTTTCTAGTGGATATATAAGTATATATATATATATATATATATATATATATATATATATATATATATATATATATACCGGAGTAAGCACATAAATGTGCAACAAGGTGGAAAAAAGAGTACTCAAATACCAGGGGTAGAGTAATATGCTCTATACCTCTGGTATTTGAGTACTCTTTTTTCCACCTTGTTGCACATTTATGTGCTTACTTCAGTGTAACCCGCTCCTTTTTTAGAAAGTTTGAGCGAGTGTACACAAGTAGGAAGATACAGCTGAAAAGATGGAACTTTACCCATTGGAGTTTTCTCAAAAAAATATACCTATCTCTTCACAGAAACAATATCTTAAAAGTCTTATAGAGAAAACAGAAGAGTTTGTTCGAAGATTGAGATGGAAAGCCTTCTTCTTTGGTACTAAACAAAAAGCAAACGGAAACAAATACGGACTTAAATTTTCCAGGAATCCACCACCTATTCCGGAAATAGAAGCCTTTGAAAAAGACCTTTTCGATCTTATTAGAAAAATTAGATTCCGTAAATATACCAACCATCCACAGAGAGATATGAAAGAAAAAATTACAAAAATCAACAACTCGAATGAGATCGTCGTTAATTCCGACAAGACAAAAAACTTATATGCGGTTGATAAGGACGTTTACAAGTGTCTAATTTCGAATAGCATCACAGATACATACAAAAAAGATAACACAAATTTATACAAAGAGGTGAATTTGGAGGCAAGAAGAATAGCTAACAATCTTAAGATTAGCAATAGAATAGAATACCGTTCCCCCCGACCTGCTTTTATTACCCTAAAAGACCATAAAGTCAATCTTAATAGAAACCCTAAATGTAGATTGATTAATCCTGCAAAAACTGAAATAGGGATTATTAGCAAATATATTTTAGATCAAATTTTAACTAAGTTAGATAGTGATTTAAATTTACGGATTTGGAAGAATAATAAGTCAGTAATAGATTGGTTTAAAGGGATTAGCCATAAGCATAACTGCAAATTTACGCCGTTCGATATTGTTGATTTTTACCCATCAATATCCAGACCTTTGCTCCTGAAAGCATTAGAATTCGCCAAACAGTATGTCAACATCGATAGCTCGGAAATAGATACTATCATACATGCAAGAAAATCACTTCTTTATTACGAGGAATCCACCTGGATTAAAAAGAGTGAGGATTTTCTTTTCGATGTACCGATGGGGGAATACGAAGGGGCTGAGTTGTGTACGCTTATAGGAGCTTACATTCTGCGCAATCTAAAACTAGAATTTCCGTTTATAGACGCAGGATTATATAGGGATGACGGCCTTATAGTCACCCGTAATTTAAACGGCCACGAATTAGATAAACTTAGGATCTAATTGCTTTCTTCCAAAGGATAGGCTTGCGGATTACAATAGATACTAACCTCAAAAAAGTAGATTTCTTAAATGTAAATTTAAACTTGAATTCAGATATATTTAAACCTTACCGCAAGTCTAATGATAAACTATCCTATATTAGCAGAGAATCCAACCATCTGCCTATTATTCTTAAAAACTTAGTAACGTAGGTAGGCGAATATCATCAATTTCTGCGGATGAGGCAACATTCCATAACGCAGCATCTTATTATAATAGTGCTTTAAGGAGTAGTGGATTCTCTGAGAGGATCCAGTACACCCAGTCTAATGCTAACAGCAACGCAGCACGTAGAACTGGGACTAGGAAAGTTTTGTGGTTCAACCCAGCTTTCAATATGGCCGTAAGAACTAATATAGGTAAGGAATTTTTAAAATTAGTCTCTAGGCACTTTCAACCTGATCATAAGTTTTATAGAATATTGAATAGAAGAACGCTTAAGATCAACTATTCTTGCTGCAAAAACTTCGCCTCTTTGATTAGCCAGCACAACAAGATAATTGCCAAAAACCATAATGCCGACTCGTTTACAAAAAGCTGCAATTTCAAAGATGTAACCTCCTGTCCGTTGGAAGGGAGATGTCTAGAAAAAGGTATGTGTATAGAGCCAAAGTCCAGATAGAAGGCTCGTACGATAATAGAACTTATATAGGGGCTTCGGAAAACTCATTCAAAACCAGTCTTTATTCGCACAAAAATTCTTTCAGATACCCCGAAAATAGGACAAAGACTAGCCTGGCAAAATACGTCTGGCAATTAAAAGAAAACGAAGCCCGATTTTTCAACGTGACATGAAGGATTTTAGGTAGAGCTTCACCTTACAGGCACGGTGCCCATAAAAGACCAATTAAATGTGAGTTGTGTCTGTTAGAAAAATTCCATATCTTATTCCAAGATAAGAAAGCTCTGAACCAAAGATGCCAACTTTTAAATTCATGTAGACATGCGTCCAAATTTAAAATGTCGGCGAATAACATACCATATGGGTAGTATATATTTTTTGATAAGCTTTGACTCCTCGAAACCATTGTGCAATCTCACTATTGGATTTGTGGTAGCAGCGATAGTAGTAGTGACCGTAATAGCAGCACTAGCAGACACTGTTGGTCGTCGTCGTCGTCGTCGTCGTAGTAGTAGTAGTAGTAGTAGTAGTAGTAGTAGTAGTAGTTGCTATTACGGCCACTACTACTACTACTACTACTACTACTACTACTACTACTACTACTGCTGCTGCTGCTGCTGCTGCTGCTGCTGCTACTAATTCTACTACTACTACTACTACGACCAACAATCTCTGCTACTGCTGCTGCTTCCTCCTCTACTACTACAACCAATTAACTACTGCTCCTTCCACGGACAGAGGTCACTCCCATTTACCATTACCAACACGGCCACTACTACTACAACAGCCAACGATTCAAGTCAACGCACTAGACGGCCATTATGTCCCCATGCATAAAACGCTCCCACGTGGACTATGTTGACACCAGTAAGAAACAATTATGAACTTTTCTTTTAATTACATTTTTTAAAATATGTATTATTGATAAGGTTCGTTTTTTCAAGAACCGAAAAATGTAAAATATCTCTGAGAAAATTATAAATTAAAATTTATTTTATATAGTAGCATTTTCAAACTTCTTTTTCACAAATATATATATATATATATATATATATATATATATATATATATATATATATATATACAGTAAAGGGTTGTCATTATAGAACTTGGAGTTTCGAATGTCGGAGCGAAGAGCTACGATACGTCGGCTATTAATGGCAGCAGACGCTATGAAAAACTGTTAAATAAAAGGGGAGTAACTCTAATAGATGGAAAAGAAAAATGATAAAAATTACAACCATATTCTCACAATACATAGACATAAACTTCCTGCCTTCAAAACGTCTACATACGTACACACTCACACAAACATTTATACGTACATGTACATACACACACACACACACAGACATATATGTATGTACTCATGTACACACACATATCCACACACACACGCACACATGTATTTATATATATATATGCATATATGTATGCAACCTCTCATCCTCATGTACACATAGTTGCTTACATGAATACACGTCACATAATACATATATATTTAGACATTTGTACGTATAAATAATATACGTATATATATATATATATATATATATATATATATATATATATATATAATATTATTAGGGACAAAATCCAAAATTACAGGTAAAAAACTCAATTAAAATCAATTTATAAAAAATTAAAATTAAATTGAGCCTTATAGATAAAGTATATATAAAATATATATAGTTTTAGGGAAAATAACCAATTTTCAAGAACTCATCGATGAAAATCCACTATCACATATAGAAAAATTAATATTAAAAGCACAATAAATGAGTATAATATAAAGTAAAGTAAATATCATAAGATAAATATAATAAAAAGATTACACGTTATTTTCCCTATATATATATATATATATATATATATATATATATATATATACAGTCATACATTCGCACTCCCGCATACACACACACACACACACACACACACACACACGTATATATACATATATATATATATATATATATATATATATATATATATATATATATATATATATATAAATGAAGTATAAGGAAAGGAAAAAATTGTAAGTGTAGACGAACTTCAATTCAAATCCCCTTGAAAGATTTCGGTCCTCACCTCTTTTATATATATAAAAGGTAACAAGTATTTTGTGACGTGCATATGTTCCAAAAAGTTCAGTTCTTGAATTTAAACACATAGCGGGGTGTAAGAACTTTTCCAGATGAGCCATCTCTCCATATTACAATGACTACACTTACCACTACAGTTGGTATAAGGTTTACACTTGGTTAAGATCTTCCATTTATACGGATATGCATATGTAGTTGACACCTTGTTCTCTTAAGAACCATATATAATTTGGTAGTCTTTCGTTTATTCCAGTTTCTGAAGCTTAAGGTGTAATTGTTGAATTTTGTTTTCAAATTTCGTTCTGTTAGACCCACATCATTAGCGTTCGTGGAACTTACGTTAACTTCATAATAATGGCCTCGGTATATGTATATGTATAGGCGAGCTGGCAGAAACGTTAGCGGAACGGGCGAAATGCTTCGCGGTATTTCGTCTGGTGTTATGTTCTGAGTTCAAATTCCGCCGAGGTCAACTTTGCCTTTCGTCCTTTCGGGGTCGATAAATAAAGTACCAGTTACGCACTGGGGTCGATGTAATCGACTTAATCCTTTTGTCTGTCCGTGTTTGTCCCCTCTATATTTAGCCCCTTGTGGGCAATAAAGAAATATATATGTATATGTATATATACGTCGATATGTATATATATATATATATATATATATATATATATATATGCGTATATATGTACATATATGCATTTATATGTATATAT
>NC_142932.1:66952594-67020094 GCF_046866305.1 Octopus bimaculoides | reverse complement strand
CACACACACACACACACACACACACACATATATATATATATATATATACATATATATATATATACATATATATATACGACGGACTTCTTTCAGTTTCCGTCTACCAAATCCACTCACAAGGCTTTGGTCGGCCCGAGGCTATAGTAGAAGACACTTGCCCAAGGTGCCACACAGTGGGACTGAACCCGGAACCAAGTGGTTGGTAAGCAAGCTACTTACCACACAGCTACTCCGACATACATACACACATACATATATATATACACACACACATACATATATACACCCCCCACACACACACACACACACATATGTGTGTGTTCACTAGCATTGAATAGGTATACATGGAGATACAACCTGGTCCTTAAGGTTATCATCAATGCTATAAAGAACCAAATTGATCTCAACAACAGTGAAAAAAAAAACCATTGAGATTTCATTACCTTCGTGCGCGCAGATCCGTTTCAAGAAGAAGAAAAAGAAACTTCCTGTGAGCGATGAAAAGTGGAATGGCTATTGAGAGGTGACAGCAGATTTACCAGTGTGACAAGGACTCTTTCCCATCCCAGTTACGTAAAAACCGGACATTTTAATGTGGCGTGAAAGAAATTTGTGAATCTAGTCAAGTAAACGGTTCCTCATGAAGTTAACATGGACGCCGCTCGGGCTTGAAAGATTGACCGTTATGTAAAACTTATGTGTGTGTGTGTATGTATATATATATATATATATATATATATATATATATAGTTATATGTGTTTATTTTAGATCTTTGTCGTATTGTTTCAAAAGTGATAAGGTCAAAGGTCAGATGGTCTATGTCAAATAAATCCTGTTATTTGAAACAAAACAGAAAATAAACAAAAATAAACTAAAAGTAAACGAATAAAGAAAGTTTCTTGCTTGTGTTCAATTTTGTGGATTAAATACAAACGTTTCTCTAATAAAAACAATTTGTATAACTTTAAGGTGCTAACCTTTGGTTTACTGTTGACTTAATGTTGTATGACCCCAGTGCCGAAAGGTAAGAATCATTATCAACGCCTCTACTTTAGCCACACACATACACATACATACCCATATATATACTTAAATATATGAAAGTACATATGCACGTGTATGTATGTGTGAGTGTGTAGATGTATATCTACATCTCTCTTTCTCTCTCTCTCTCTCTCTCTCTCTCTCTCTCACACACACACACACACACAAACACACAAACACACACACACACTATCTATCTAGCTAAATATACATGTATGTGTGTGTGTGTGTATGCGTGTATGTGTCTGTACAGATAGATAGATATACATATTCATATACATACACGCAAACACACATATATGCACACATAAATTCATACCCACATGCACGCAAGAGCGCGTACACACACACTCACACACATATTTGTATATATTCGCATATATACCTGCATACAATATATACATGTACAGTTTAGCATAAGCGAAGAACAATTTAACACAAGGAGATGGGAAACTGGAAATTTTATGAAAGAATTACTCAGAAATAAATTGCCGGGTTTTAAAATATGTAAACAACTTTCACTACTAAGGCTAAAGAAAAAAAAATGTCGGATATTATATTAGTGTCCCCTCCTTATTGTTATTTTAGTGTGTTGTAATTGATACTTCCCCTGAAGTTTACCGTAAAGAACACATGCTTTGATACACAACATACTATAGAATGTGGCAATGTTAAATAATTGGTTGGAATAATTAGTTTTGAAAAGAGAATTTTGAATGAATGTATGGTCCACGTGAACAGATCTAGAAGTGTTTATAAAGAAGTTTCTCACTAACTAGCTCTGAAACAAGTACTTTCAGCTAGTTTCATTTACAATTGTTGGAGACAGTAATATGTGGATCGTTGAACTCCTTTGACTCTCATATCGTGGTGAGAGTAGCCGAGTGAAGAAGAGAATTAGTGATTGGTCTAATCAATAAAGTCTAATTAATAAGCAACTCCTTTGTAACTTCCACGTCATTTCAAAATACTTAAGTACACACTCACAGTGCATACATATACGAGCGCGCACGCACACACACACACACACACACACACACACACACAGATGTATGTATATACAGATATATGTATACATCTACTTATGCATGTGTGTATCGGTATATGTGTGTATATGTGTGTATATATATATATATATATATATATATATATATATATATATATATATATATACATACATATAATTTCTCTCTCTTTCTCTCACTCTCTCTCTCTTTCCCTTTCTCTCTTTCTCTCTCTCTCTTTCTTTCTCCTTCTCTCTCTCTCTCTCTCTCTCTCTCTCTCTCTCTCTGTATATATATATAAAACACAGGTTTGTTGATGCAAACAGTAAAAATAGAACGCAAAATGTGAGTATATGTATATTTTTTATTAATATTTAGCAGAAGGAACAGAGTGACTCAAGGTCCGAGATAAATTTATCAACAACTATATAAACCTACAGGCCTTCGACTCGTAACGAGTTTGATAAGAGCCAACGCAGGAAACTCGAACATTGAGTCATTCTGTTACTTCTGCTAAGTATATATATATCACCGTTTCGTTTTCCTGTCTTGTTTTTCGTCCGCCACTATCCTCCACGAAAAAAATTTAATTTGTGTTCGTGGGAAGAGCCATTTTAACGATGCGTACTGCCATAACTCTTCGAAACGCCGGTGTTTTAATGGTGGCAGCTGATGAAGGATATGTTTTCCATGTGGCCTGCTTGTGTGTTGTACCTTGTTTATCATTTTGTCCATGTTCTTTTGCAACGTCATGTACCCAGATATGTATCTATATGAACATGTAGATGAAGGTATGTACATACATGTACATATATCTGCATTTACTTATATATTGTTTGTATCACACGACAGAACGCATGCGTTACCTTTTCACAGTAAGTTTGGAAGTATTTTTCTAACGCTACTCTCTCTATCTCTATATCTACCTCTATATCTATCTCCCCCTCTCATCCTTCCCTCTACTGTTCTTCGCCTCTCCCTGTCACTACTATCTCTCCCTCTCTCTATCTCTCGCTGCTCGTCCTTCGCCTCCCACCGTCACTACTACTATCTCTCTCCCTCTCTACCTCTCGTTGATCACTTTTATTCTACTTCCTCTCCTTCTTCTCCCTCTGCTACTCTTTCTCCCTACTCGGCGCTGGTCACGTATGTCCGGTTGTTATTTCTTTTCGTTCTTAGATTCTCCAAGCTCGCACGTACTTCTTTGCCTCTCCAGTTCGTGCTTCACAGTGTTCAATACATACGCACTTCTCCACGTCTGGCTGTACAGCCTTTTTGTTTGTTTATTTCACCGTTTCGTTTTCCTGTCTTGTTTTCCGTTCGCCACTATCCTCCATGAAAAAAAATTTAATCTGTGTTCGTGGGGAGAGCCATTTTAACGATGCGTACTGCCCTAACTCTTCGAAACGCCGGTGTTTTAAGGGTGGCAGCTGATGAAGGATATGTTTTCTATGTGGCCTGCTTGTTTGTTGTACCTTGTTTATAATTTTGTCCATGTTCTTTTGCAACATCATGTACCCAGATATGTATCTATATGTACATGTAGATGAAGGTATGTACATACATGTATATATATATGCATATACTCATATATTGTTTATATATATATATATATATATATATATATATATATATATATATATATATATATAAATTCGGTCAGTAGTTCATGTATACGAAAGGAAGCACACTCTAAAACATTAGGGCAGTAATATTTAGAAGGTTGTTTGTTATGGCCGGTGAGAGAGTGACCATTGCTTTCGCACCCTTTAAAACGCTTAGATGTATAGGCGGGTCGTCAGACTCAAGTAGAGAGGGTAGGTTCCTCCGGCCAACTGAGTCTGACGAGTCACTTATAGAGCTATGCACTTTAGAGTTGCGAAACCAATGGTATCTTTTGGCCGGCTATAAGAAACAAACTTCTAAATACACACATACGTACGTACGTACATACACACACACATATGCTTGTCTTATATTCACGCGCACACACACGCACACACACACACACACACATATCAATACTATTATGTCGTGGTATGATAAAATAAATTACATTAAAGTGTATAAATTTATAGAATACATATTCATTATTGTTTAACAAGCATAACGTTGACGGGAACTTTGAAGCTTCATCCTACTTAGCCATCATGTAACTGTGGTACGCAAGGTAATAAAAGGAATGTAATTAGGTGGAAAGCTTATTTGGTCTGCTGATACAATTCCAAATTTAATCAGCACAAAATCTTTCATATAATCTTTCCATCTAGAAACTGTATAATGCGAAGATGAACTCAGTTGTACTACAGTCCGATGAAGGCTAAGCAGGCCGAAACGTCGAAGTTACTGTTAACACTTTTGTTAAAGACGAATATAAATACATATATATGCATATCTATCAATCTATCTATATATGTCCGTGTTTGTGTGTGTGTGTGTGTGTGTGTGTGTGTGTGTGTGTGTGTGTGTGTGTGTGTGTATGTGTCGTATATATATATATATATATATATATATATATACGACACGCTTCTTTCAGTTTCCGTCTATCAAATCCACTCACACGGCTTTGGTCGGCCTGTGGCTATAGTAGAAGACACTTGCCCAAAGTGCCACGCAGTAGGACTGAACCCGGAACCATGTCATTGGTAAGCAAGCTACTTACAACACTACCACTCCTACTCCTAAATTTTTATTGTAAATAACGTATATGCTGATAGAGGATTGCCCCGGAATCTGCCAAAAGAGCAGCCCTTACTGAGGAGGCTACAGAAATAGCCGAAACTGAACGGAATTCTCGAGTCGGTGCTTTGGGCGATTGCAGCCCCTATGAGCATATATGTATACATTTGTGTGCTTTTCCTACAGCAACAGAGCATTTTAGCTCTTATTTCTAGCAATGTAGGTATCTTGACATCCTTTGTTGCGTTTAGTGACGATTATATATAAATATATAGTTTGTAGAAATACATAAATCCGGAGGAGAAGCACACTCTAAGATGTAGAGCAGTTAATATTTGTAGTGCGGTAGGCCGGTTTATGAGATTGCCCTGAGTGTATCGCTTATAAGGGGTTTAGCCGTACGACGTATCTTCAGATCCCAAACACTACAGTGTTTGGGGTCTGAAGATACACCGTATATGTGCATTTGTATATCTTTATATGTGTGTGTAGATATATATAAGTATACATATATTTATACATACATTCGCCTATGTATGTGTCTATACATATACACACACACAAACACGCGCGCGCGCACGAATTTCTTACAGTTTAAGGTCTGAAACAAAAACGTGTTCTAAATGGAGACTAACACTCGATTTATTTGCACAAATGTGGATGCGCGTGGGCAGACATGCAAAAACATGCACTTGGCTTTCTTTAAAGACATTCCATCGCGGCCAGGAACTTTTTTTATGCCGCAGTCTCCCACATCAAACTTTGCTATTATATGTTTTAAGACACATTAGATAATGTAGCCTGGGCAGACTTTACTTGAGCAATGAAAGATGGTAAAGTCTGCTGCCACACATATGGCCTTTCAGCAATAACCCTCTCCAGCAAGGGTTTGACCACAGTCCCCTGCAGCTTCACATAGTTGTCTGGATTGACCCAAAGGCTGTGTTTCTACAGTTTCTGGATTAATTTTGGCATGCAGATGCAGTCGGTATGCCTGCTGTATCCCTTCCTGCCACGGCTTTATAGTTTCTGGCTTTACAGTGTTCCCAGATCATTGAGCAGAAATCATGATACCGGCATTATGATATCCGGCGCGAAACATCTTGACATAGGTAATTCTTTTCCAATATTCATATCAGTTGGGTTTTTTTTCTCGACTACATTGCTTTCCAATATAGTGAGTTGTTCCTGAAAAAGGTTGTTAAATTTAGTCTGAACACCCAGTTTGTATGTCTGTCTGTCTGTCTGTCTGTCTGTCTATATGTATGTATGTATGTATATGTGTGTATGTATGTATGCACGCACGCATTTATGTATGTATGTATCTATCTATCAATCTATTTATCAGTCTATCTGGGTCTGTCAGTCAGTCTATCTGTCTGTATGTCTTTCTGTCTGTCTATCTGTCTATCTGTCTGTCTGTCTGTCTGTATGTATGTATGTATGTATGTATGCAAGTATGTATGTACGTATATTGTCAGTTCTTTTGAAACCACCGAACCCTGACGAAGTTATGCGACCATTTTCTTAACATGACATCAATCATATTGACTCGTGTAAATTTGATTATTCATTCATGTGCCTATATATACCTACCAATGCGCACGTGTGTGTATGTGGTATTTGGAATACATAAAATCGTTTCATTGGTTGACTGAATTAATGGGATTCATAGGAGTGTTTATAGACAGCAGGGATACAGGAAGAGAAGAGTGTGATTTAAGGTGAACCCAAATACCCAGACATTCCCGAGAAGCTCTTGAGAAGGGAGCGACGTGCTAAGGCAGTATTGAAATCGTTGTGATTCCCAGATGACAATTGAGAATTTGAGAAATACTTCAGTTTGAGATGTGTGTGTGTGTGTGTGTGTGTGTGTGTGTGTGTGTGTGTGTGTGTGTGTGTGTGTGTGTGTGTGTGAAAGCCACTACTACTACTACTACTACTACTACTACTACTACTACTACTACTACTACTACCACTACTACTGCTACTACTACTACTACTACTACTACTACTACTGCTACTACTACTACTATTACTTTTAATTAAGCGGCATTCGAAGAAATTCTCTCTAACCAAATAACTTCATATTGTTATGATTACTAATTTGGAATACTTTAAACACTTCAAGATGTTAATCGAGGTTATAAATGAAAGCATACATAAGTATTTAACTTAGTTTTTTTTTTAAATATATACTTAATAATGAGTTTATGTGTGAAAATACTTGCCTTTTTAAGACGTAATTTTCAACATGTGTTTAACAATGTATTTGTTTATTTTGGTGTGTTATTTAATTATTTCTATTGAGACATGTATTTGCTGAGAAAGGTTTGGTGGCTCTTTTCGTTTTAAGAAGTGTCGCAAGGAATTTGAAACGTTAATATCAAACATGTGTAGTGAGATTCGAAACAGAAAATTGACGTTGAAAGTCTTTCACCTCAATAAGTGAGGTATTCCACTTATTATTCCTACTATTTGAATTCCTAATACAACTCACGGGTAGCGATATTGATTGTTTTTAAACTTCGGACAAACTTGCTGTAAGAATTGGCTTTCAATCCTGCTTGTGGCTATAATATTTTAAACTTAGAAAAATCATGACCTTTACGAATTACCAATTCTTTTTAAAATTTTGAATCTTGCTTCTATCTACAAATTCTTCTACTACAAATTTGTAACTCCTGTACAGTTTCAACATCTCGAGGTCAGATTTTTGTCAGTGAGAGAAAGACATAACCGAGTTTCAATATAACCCAAATTAATATGTTGCACCAGCAGCTGAGGTGTTGGTAGTTTGTGTTATGCCACTGGCACTGAGATGAAGGCCACTCATTGCTTATTGATGCCACTCATCACTTATTGGTGCAACTTATTTCTCAAATTCTTTGTGTTCTTAAATTCTTAAAATAGACCTTTTATGTGTGATGTTTTACGTATCTTCTACGTCGGACACCGTGAGGGGTTCTCCACCTACACTATTTTGAATATAGGCTTAATATGGTATTAATATGGAATATAGGATTAATATGGTATTGTACAATCACTATAACTTTCCAAATTATCAATATCTGGGATCTCGGCAGAGATTTCTGTTGCTCTTCACTCGTGGTCGTTGGAGTTTACCCCTCCCCCTCCATCTTTATGTGATATGCTTAGGATTTTCAGTAGATTTTTTTTTTTTCAACGTCTCGAAATTCCAGTATGGGTTAAATTGCCCTGAGTACATAGCTGAGAATTATGTTATTTATTCCAGGAGTATGAACAGTAAAGTTAACCTCAGTGGGATTTGAATTCGGAACATAAAGAGTCGGGATTATATCGCATAAGGTATTTTGTCCGATGTTCTAACGCTTCTAGGTCAGATATTCAAAAGGAGGAAAATAAAAATTATAAATTCAGATTGTGAACATGAAACGATGTAACAACTACAACACAATTTATATTCTGACATACGCGGTTAAAGTTCTGCATTGTCAATTAGAAGTAATGTGTAAAGAGCTTAATTAATGATTTTATTAATGTTGGTATTTCCGGGAAAAGTGATTATAAATACGATAGTATTTCAACATATCTACAAATTCGTCGGTGAAATTCTGTAAATGATATTTTCTAGTGTTTTAAAGAGATCACGAGAGCTTTCCCAACACATGGTCATAGATATGAAGCAATAAAATATGTCAACTACAACAATAACTGTAATGTTCTGTGTAGCTCTATTGTTTTATTGGTATTTTCAAAGACGAGAGCAATAACATACCAACTCACGAGACTCAAACATTCTTTCTCTTTCAGAGAAATATCAGTCATTTTTTCATAGAATTTTATCTCATTCAACCTTTTGTGTTAATCGTACCCATGCAAGTTCCTATTCCTCCTCTCATTTTACGGTCTCTGGTTCACTATTTCATTGGCGTCAGGTTCCATTTTAGACAGATACATTCAATTCGATAGATGGATATTAGCTATAATATATACATACAATTGTGTGTTTATGTGTGTAAATGTATGTGTACATGTATGTATGTTTGTGTGGGAGTGTGCGTGCATAATATTTGTTTTCTCTCACCTATAACATTAAAGTAATGAATATTATTAGGAATATATCTATGCTTTACCGTTATAGCAATAACCTTTGCAGGCATAGGTGGCTTTATTCCACAAAATTTCTAGATCCACTCATTTGTAAATATTCAGACAACTTTTGGAGATGCTGATTACTTCTTGTACCGTTACTCAAGGAGGAACTGTACTACTTGTTATGGGTAACAAGGAAAACTACATGTAGAACTCACAAGTCAGGGAGCTTGACTTTTAGGTGAAGTTAGGTGTTACTGTTTTATTAACTAGCATAATATCTGGGTTCTCTTATTCTACTCTTCTTTTAAGTGGCCTATTATCTCGTATTCTGTTATTCTACTTCTATTTACTGGAATCTAATCTCATATTTTTATATTCATTATTCTCACGACCTTCCTTTCTCACGATCAAGCTCAACTTTAACTGAGATTCTCTATGTTAAATTGCTTCCTGCCAGACCCTGTCATATAACAGTGATGGCTCCAATGGCACCCTCCTCCAATATGAATCTTGCCCCTCACCTTCCTGTAGATAACTAAATTAAACCTTGCTGACATGGGTTTGCAAACACGGGTCAATTGTTAAGGAATTCTCACTTCCCTTGCTTGACATGCAATACAGAGCAACTAAATCTCTCTTAAATTTTTCTCGCACTTCACAAAAAGCGGGACACAGAGAATATACTCCTAGATATAAAAAAATGTGAACATTTTGATCATGGTTCGGTTCGAACAAGGTTTACCTGGGGTTAAACAACAGCAACAACTACAACCTAAACTAACATTCTCTTTCCCCCGACCAAAACAATGGAATGTCTTGTCACGTGATATTCTCTCGGACATGTCTCCAATATTGACTTTCAGCTGCTCTCGTAGAAAATTCTATTTCAAACGTTTCATCTTTTCCAATCTAGTCAAAAGTATTGATGTTGTTCTTATTCTTCTACCAATTTAACTGCGAACAGCTGAAATATTCACCAATCGACTTATTGATTCAACAAATATCTTTGATCTCTTTCTCACTTCCAAACCCAGCCATTATCGAGATTTAACAATAATTGATTCTATTTCATTATCAATTTCAATGTCAAGGTTTTTTAATGCAACTATCTAAACTAGTCAATCAATAGTGAGAAGGGGAAAATCTACCGATACGTGCTACCTTGCAATCAGGTAACATCATCAATATATTCCCACATTAACAGCAGTTAGAAGCTTTGATATGAGGCGACGTATCTGAGAACTCATTGAAATCACTGCAGAAAAAATAATATGATCACAGCTGAAACACATAGGTCTATAAGATTAAGGTTGAGCAAGGATTAAACAACAATAACTTAGCGCGATCGTTCTCTTTAGTTGACTTATCAAAAATAGATCGTTGCTGTCGTTATGGCATTTAGTTCCGAGCATTTACGTCCTAATCCCTGCGCTTGTCAATTTTGGTTAGAATCTTTCCGACGTTGCTAAAGTAATAAATATGAACTGTGATTATTCCAGTCACATGCACCCATACACTCTTATAAATTATTGGTTTTGTACGGATTCAAGATTTAACTGTTGAACAGTTGCAGTTAACACTGGTAAAAAGTATTATCTATCTATCTATCTATCTATCTATCAGTCTATATATATATATATATATATAAATAGAAAAAAACATATAACTAAATAGAAGAGTAATTTTATTGAAAAAAAAATAATAAACCAGCAAAAAATATATTTATAATATTGCCTTTTATCAGACATATTACACAAGAAATTAGGAAAATTGGGTCCGAGAAAATTCGGTCCCGAAAAATATTGATCCCAGGCGTTATTAATATATATATATTTGTTTTGCAAGATTTTTTATGTGAAATCGTGTGTTGAAACAGATGTTGTTGTATTTGGAGATGGTCATATTGCCAGTTTAGCCAATAAAAACACACGCACTGTATATTTGGTGTTAATTTGCTTCAGCTTTATATTACATTACATTACATTACATTACATTAATCCTATTTCGGCCAGAGTTCTTTCGTCACACTTCTGTGACCTCATCAGTGGTCCTTTGCTTTCTTCTTTCTTTCTTATCTGTGTCCCACCTTGCTAACTATCAGCCATTTTGTATTTTGTATTCCTATTGTATGTGTTATTAATATACTTCTCATGTAAACATTGATTTAACTAGTCAGTATAAATAAAGAAACAAAATAAAATAATAATTTTATTAATAAAAATATAAAAATCACATTATAAACCAGTAGAAAAACAAGGGTAACTCATGTTAAAATCATCAAAAAAATACATATATGATATTTCCTTTTATCAAACATATTAAACAAAAGATTAGGAAAATAGGTCTGAGAACATTCTGTCCCTGAAAATTAAACCGAAGAATTTAATGAATAAGCAATTGCCTTTAGGAAAGTTAATTTATCGTTACTAGCATTACTATCATAATTTATCGTTACTATCATAAGATTGCACAAGGTTTTTATCCGCGTATTTATTGACTGGTATTTTCTCTTTTTCTGTGGATTATCTCCTCTTTGAGCATGAATTATTTTGTGAGGGATTCTTCTTTTCGAAGAGCATCAATAACCTTCCAGATGTTTGAGTGCTTGCTTTTTATTGATGCACGCAATGCTAAGCGAAACCCCACGAGAGCATTGTTTGTCTGAGGCAATTCCGGAATTACTCGACTGAAAACATTCCAAAAATTAACTAGATACAAGGGCTCTTCTCGTCTGCCACGTCTTCCTCTCTTTGGCCCAATATATGTCAGCTCGAAATAACTTATAGAATCTAATGGATTTGATTCGTCCTCACAGAGATCTTCATAAGTATCAATGACTTCTGGTGATAAAAGTGCCAGTGCGCAGAACATTTTTATTTTAGTGGCACTATACTGAACTAACATTCTCTGGGACGAAATTGTCTGGGTCTAAATTTATTTGGACCGAGTTGGCATAGTTTCCTATAAATTGTCTGGCAAAAATGAAATAAACGGCCTACGCTGGTTCTTCCCGTAAAGTTATGGTCACAGCTGTTACAAATTGCCCGTTCAAAGTCAATCAATACTTGATGAGGTTTAATACTGGGCCGCAATTTTTTCATTTCAAGAAAAGTCTTGTTATATGTTGCTTGTGTTTTGAAAGCTCGAAGATAAGATCTATCATTTATGATAGCATGAATGGTGAAAAGCTGATACCATGCACTTGGTGATGATTTGAATGTGCCATCCATTCCTAAAAATGAGGTGTTTTCCAGTTGTTGGCCTTCGTTAAAGGCAAAGATTAAAATCCTCTTTTCATTATTACTGCCTGTGTGGCATGGCAGGAACAAATCACCGCCTTCCAAGTATTTAAAAGTATCAGGCACTTGAAATCTAGTTCGATGAAAAGGCAACGGAAAAGCACCAAAATCTTCATTGTGCCAGTTTGTAATACTTCTAGAAACTGTTTACAACCGTGGTAATTCATATTTCGCATTCTCACTAATATTATTTGTAGCTTCTGAAATGAGCACTCGAGTACTTGTTTTAACTCCATCTTGCAACTTTTTTCTTAATGCTGAAATGGCAAATCGTGCTTCCACTGCATTCGGTGCTGGTTTGTGATCATGACTATTCTCTCTGTATGAACACGAGCATGACATGTATTGCGAATCTCACAGCCCCACAGTTTCCTTGTCTCATCGGAACTAAACTTATGAAAGTCGTAAACATAATTAAGTTCATCAATCAATTTATCTTTGTTTCTCTCACTTTTAAAATATTTTGCAGTCATATCAGGGTTTCTTAAAATTGGAAATATTTGTTATCCTGTGGGCGAACGGACTCCATAGTGAGCGAAATGACCAGATAGCGATTTGAAAAATTGTCTGGGATCAAATTTATTTGGACCGAATTTTCCTAGCACCATATATGTGTGTATATATATATATATATATATATATATATATATATATATATATATATATATATATATATATATATATATATATATATATATATATATATATATATATATATATATATATATATATATATGTATATATAGTAAAGTCTATTTGCCAACAGAATGTGGTAGTCCCATAGAGAAAAAAAAAACATCTTTTAAATTTCTCAGCGAGAGATATATAGTAACAGTACAGTATAGTAAAGTTTATTTGCGAACTGAATGTGGTGGGCCTATAAAGGACGATGTTACTGTTGTTTCAGCCCCAGTAAAACATCTTTTCTAGCTGGCTATCGACACACAGTCTATGTCCGCATAGTGTTTGCAAGGAAGGTCATCGCTCCCATCTCTAGCCTTACGTGATACTCACAGACCATAGTTTCTGGGTGGTTACCATCCTCAGTGTGAGACAACCGCTGGCTGTTGATGAGTATCCTTTATAGGACCGCCACACTCTGCTGGCAAATAAACTTTACTATTCTGTACTGTAATTGTATCTCTCGCGCTGTGAGATTTGAAATAAGTTTCTCTCTCTCTCTCTCTCTCTCTCTCTCTATATATATATATATATATATATATATATATATATATATATATATATATATATATATATATATATATATAGACATGCTTTAATGGAGAAAGCTGCTTATCAATTTGGTATGTAACAGTTATTAAAAGTACTCAAAGAAAGCAATTATTAAAGGGTTGACTGTCTGGAAATATTTCTATAAATTTATGTTCTAAGAAATTTGCTATAATTTCGATTTCTCAAGTTTATTGAGTTTTTTAACTCCAATTCGTCACAAATTTAAATATTCATTGCATTCACTGCAGAGTATTCCATTTTCATTTGCTAAGTCTCTCAGTTTCTCTTTCACTGTTTTCATTTCAAGTTTTAATTCGCTATTTGGAAAACCGACAGTTTATTCTATTAATGTATACATAATGTAAAACATTATTTATTGAAAGAAAATTTTTTAAATACCCGTATTATTTTGGTAAAAAAAAATCTAATAGTAATTCCACTGTTATGGCTGCTTAGAAAGCTATAAGCCTTTCAATAATAACCATCTAGACCGATTTTTGCCATTTTCTTTTTTAACTTAAATATCATGGAAGTAGCCTTTTCGGTAAAAAAAAAAAAAAGCAAAGTGTAAATGTTTTCAGAGGAAAAGGTGAACAATTCAAGGCAGATTTCCCTGTTCTTTCTAGCACAACCCAAACCACCCTTCTTTTTCATTCTCACATGTATTGCTGTTCTTTCAATATTTTTTTCTCCCGTTAAACACATTTTACGGAATGATGATGCCGAAGTAACACGCGGGGTCCATAGGCAACAAAATAAAGTGTAATCTAAATTTTTGCCCCACCTCAATCAAGTGAAGCCGTGTGTGCGTGTGTAAGAAAAACATTTTCTAACAGAAAAAATATGCTATTAAAATGAATTATCGTTTGCGTACTCACAACGTTTAAGCGGTATTTGGAGAAAACTTTCTTAAAAAGTATCCATTTTTCTGGATGTTATGAGGCAACTACATCTGTTGTAACGCCCTTTTATTTATACGATTTTTTCATTTTATGTTTATTTCATTCATTGTTTGCAATGTTCTCTCTCCCCTCTTCTCTCTCTCTCTCTCTCTCTCTCTCTCTCTCTATCTCTCTCTGTCTCTCTCTCTCTCTCTCTCTCTCTCACACACACACACACACACACACACACACACTGCAAGCCTTACAGATGGGCTACTGAATATGAAATCTCTATGTTGCTTTGAGGATAAGGTAAAATTTAACAAACTATTTCTCCCTTTGTTGTTGAACTACCATGATGTTTGTTTAAAAAAGAGAGATTATGACTGATAAAATAATGAAAGCAATATTTACTAAGCAAGTGAGCACTATTATACAAAGAAATAATTAGACGTAAAATATCATAAAAATTATTAGAACTGGGAATCAAATGTGAAAGGGGACAGCAGAAAACCGCCCGGAGGGTGGTCTTTCTGCTAGTATATATATATATATATATATATATATATATATATATATATATATATATATATATAATACTTTTATCGCTGGATTGCGTGTTCGTTTCTCTTTTTTCCATCTGTGATTTTATTTTTGATCTATATAAATGAAGATATTTCCTCCTTCTGGCCGCTATTATTTCTACAAAACGAGAAGTTACATTGCGGAACTGTTATTCTAACGAGTTGTATTTATTTATCACCCGACGAGATGCATCTGTACCGCCAGATTCTCCTGAGCCAGTTGTTGAATGTCTCGCTCATGAAGGATCGGTTTCAGATGTGTCGAAACAATTGTCGTGATTAATAATAAATCCTTGTATATTCCATCTTCCGTCTTTCATTTGCCATAAGTGTGTGTGTGTGTGTGAGTGTGTGTGTATGTATATATATATGTATATATATATATATGTGAGTGTGTGCGCGCGCGCGTGTATGTGCATGTATGTATGTATGTACGTATGTATGTATTCACTCACACTTAGACACCCGATCAACAATGTGGGGTAACAGTTATAGTCTGTGAGCCCGACTATGACCAGCTGTTTATATTTGGTCCTGTAGGATTTTCTATGATTGTTATACTCTAATAGTTTGTTGTTTTTTATAATGGCAAGTGTCAGAAGAGAACGGATAAAGTGAGCTTAGTCACTATTGCATTCTCAGTTACTCAAACGTATCAATCATACGTATTAATTCAGAATAGTTTAGCAAGCCAGTTAGTGATATTTTGGAATATGTGCGTGATATGTATTTGACTGAACCGGATAAACGGGGTCAGTTTTCCTTGTAAAGTTTTTCTACATTGAGAAAAGATCAATAAAATCAATAAAAAATATAACAACTAGCAAAGACAGATGACAACGCCCACGATATAATGTTATGAATGATATTTTAAACGGTTGGAGCAGCGTTGTAAATAACAACGAATATTAATGAAGATAATCTAGTATGATTTACTAGAAATCTAATTTCCTTCAAATCATGCTTTATAACTTAAAATTATTAGACGCATTCAATAATCTAGCCCTAGAAAACATGGGCTGGTTATAGCAAAAATGGCTTTAATTAAAGGTCAGCTGACCTTGGGTCAAACAACAATAACAATAACAATAAAGACGCATCTACATAGCGTCGATATCTGTTCAATTCGCTAAAATGGCTTTAAAACAGAAATCATGTGTTTCATCAAATGCGTCGGAATCCTCGAAATAAGATCTTCACTATTGGGATACCGACCTACCGAAAGAGAGAGTTCATCTCATTCAGACACATTCATCATCTAATGTCCTGTACATAGGGGTGAAACAGATGGTTCTGAAGGGTAATTAGAGAGGAAGAGAGAGAGAAAAAGAAAACGGACGGAAGGACTGCGGGAGAGATATAAGCTAGAAATGTAGGAAATCAGTTAAATCGGAACTATTATGAATCAATCTGGTATAAAAATAGATTGTAACTCGTATCGAGGTCCATTATGGTGCAGAAAAATAACGGCGGTGCAGTGCTATAAATGGTAACCTGCTGGGTTTTCAATATTATTTCCACCTTTCTAATTTCACCTTATCCTCCACCACCACCACTTTTTCCCAGGTTTCTATCTAACCTCATCACTAACTACCCCGAGCAAGGTTTCCTTACATTGGGATAGATACATCAATAGGTTCCCAATTTTGATATGCACGCACTCTGCCACGCTTATCAGTCCTCTTCCGCCATGTGCACTCTTCATTTATAGGCGATCAGTGACTGCATGTGGATGATGAGTTCCATGCATTGTTATGAGCTTTCTTGTATTCCTACTCCTTTAGCTCATCCTCTGTCCACCTCAGAATTCCAGCGCCATACCAAACCATTACGACTGCGCGGGAGTTTATTTCCACGAAGCCGAAAAACATTAAGGAGATGAACTCTTCTCTTTCTTCTCTTCTTTCCAACATGGCGATCTAAAGAGGGAGTGTCATAAATGCACGTGGCCTGGCGTCACCCTGGATGCAGGGTCGTCTGCTTGATAACTTCAGGTCACTAAGTTTGAATGTAATACCTGTCAGGAAGACCAGGATTTCCGACACGCGCGCCTTAGCACCAATTTTAGCCAATTTTGAGATTTCGCATCCATTACTTCACCCAGACTAAGGAAAGGATAGTGATGTTGTTCCGGAAACGCTTTGAGCTGGACCCGGACGGTAAGTTGGTATTCTTAGTCGCTTAGTGCTCCCTGATTTATTTCCAGGTGCATTTCTTTAAGTGTTTGGAGGTTTTCTTTGGAACACTCTGCTTTTTAGTACTAGTGGTCGACTGAAACACTATCTTGCATGCACATCTGGGTTGTGTGGGACTAGCCGATGAGAGAGAGGGTAAAAAACCTCGTAAACTTACACACTTGTTTCCTAGTGGCTAAAAAGTACCGCGTGGATTTCCCTAATGCACCAATGTAGCCATGGGCAAACAACATTCGGTTATGCAGATCGTAACTTGATAGAATATTCTGTAGACCAGTAGACATGGTAGCATATGTTGTCCAATATTCAATGTCCCACAAATTTGTGATCAGTACAGTAGGACTAGGTATGCTGCATAGATAGGGAGGCGGTTATTGGATACTGGACACATCTTTCCCGGCGCGCCAAGTTTACAGGGACCAGATTAGAGAACTAGTAAAGAGGGAATTGATGGAGGCAGTCATCAAAAATTGATGGTGGTTAACTCCGAAAAGAACTATTAGACTAGAATCGATATGATTTAGAAAGGAAATGTTGATAGATAATTCTAAAGTAGAGAGTGAACTAGTTAGTAGCCTTGAAGAGACACTTAGCAAAAGCTTTGCGACTGACGTGCTGGGAGCGAGGTTGACCTTGCACCGATTCTTCAACGCCAAGCAGGAAGACTGCGTTGTCAGAGCTAGCGAGCATGCTCTAAAGCATGAAGGAGCAAAAGCTGTTCGATGGCCCGGGCGGCGGAGACGCATCAATTCGAACTTTTGTGGATTGACAAAAGTGCGTGCTACTCGATACTAAGTAGATGTATGCGGTTTTCAGCAGCACTTTACTTAGGTGTTTGGATTGGTCCCACGTCTACCAATATCACTAGTTTTCTGGGATTCTACTGTTTTACTAGAGTTAATAAATTATTCGAGTGGCCATGATATAGTCTCTATCATACACAAAAGAGCACAAATTTGGGAGAAGAGTTTAATTGATTAAATCGCCTCCAGTACTTGACTGGTTTCTGGACTCAGAAGAATGAAAGAAAAGGTTGACTTTGGAAGGATTTGAACTCACAACGGAAAGAGCTGTTATAAGTATCGCAAGGTATTTTTATCCGAAGCGCTAACGAATCTGCAAATCCACTGCCCTGAAATTTGTAATTAGGATTTCTAATATAGGCAACTGCTGAACATTTTAAAGGATGGAAACTCTCCATTATATCGACCCAATCAGTCAATTAGTATTGATTATATCATTCCTTATAGGATGAAAGATAAGTTTGACACCGTTGGGATTTAACTAAACAGTTTAAGGTATTTGGTTCAACTCTCTTCTGACTTTGCCATCCACTGCCTTTCGAATTAATCAATAATTTTAACACTATCGATAATTTCAATCAACAATTCAACGATAGATTGATTAGCTGACGCTGTGTTATTTTTATTTAACATTACATATCTTCACGTATCTAAATGAATTGTTTTTTAATCTCAATTCAATTTTGATTGAGCAATCACAAGATGAAAGCATTATAGTCACGCCCATCCATTCGTCTTAAGGAATATCTGGGACTACATCATGTAATGTATCCTTCCTTGTTTTGATGGCAGAGATTTAATTCGAGCAAAATTCGTCGGCTATTTCATTATTTTAATATTTCCGTTCAATTTGTTGGCAGTTTTTAATGTGGAGTTCAAATCCTTCCAAAGTCAACAATTTCGACTGAGATTCATGATAATTAATTTCTTACTGCTTTCATTCTAGTACTAAACAGTTAACTATCACTTCTTGTTTCATTCTTCAGTCGACCTTGGTCTGACTTTCAATCCATTCATGAACGAGATGTATTTTTAAACACTTAGCCTTCTCTTTGGTATTTACACACAATGTCACTGAGTTGACTTTTGAAATTTTGAACAATTTTATAGTATTTCATACTCTGTTCTGGATAAAATCATCAGCAATGATGAAAGAAGAAGAAGAAGAAGAAGAAGAAGAAGAAGAAGAAGAAGAAGAAGAAGAAGAAGAAGAAGAAGAAGAAGAAGAAGAAGAAGAAGAAGAAGAAGAAGAACAACAACAACAACAACAACAACAACAACAACAACAACAACAACAACAACAACAACAACAACAACAACAACAACACGTCTTTTAACAATATTTACATTGTATGAAAACACTCGGGTTTCATCTCTGATTCCCGTTCTCCACAGAAAAAGATCAGAGGAATATTTTCAGATTTCCAGAATATAAACATTACTTTAAAGATCAATGAACTAACAACTAGTAGCAAATTTACTACAACTAATTTACTACTACTACTACTGTTGTTACTGCTGCTACTACTGCTTGTTTCTGGTACATTTTGGTAATGTTATTCTCGTTCTATTCTCTTTATATATATATATATATATATATATATATATATATATATATATATATATATATATATATATATATATATATATATATATATATAAAACAATCACCACAACTGTGCCACCACCTCCAACTATTTATGTGTTTGAAAATAAATGATAAGTGACTTAAATTTAGTGTAGATGTGTGCTTGTCTATCAACTTAAAAACCTCTGTAATGAAAACATCATTTTTTTGGAAAACATACAACGTCAAACGTATATTTCTGAAAGGGCTATAAAAAAGTGAAGCGTTCGTTATAACAGTAAATGATGTGTTTTTTTAACATCGTCTGTATTTTTATTATGTTTTAAAAAACTTTCTGTTTAGCTCATCAACACAGGTGCTTCTTCGATTTTTACTTATTACTTAGCACATAGTGTCCTCCTTGCTGTTAGTCGTGTATTTACAGCTAAATAAACATACTGAGAAAATAAGAAAACAGACTCCCGCCAGTTTCAGTTCTTTTGCATGGAAGAGATCAGTATATTGGTATTGGATGGAGAAATGATATACCATGAAATGGAGGGGACCAACATTGGTTATAGTATTTATAAGTGTTTATAGAATATATTTTGAATTTTAGAGAAAAGCAATCGAAAAACAATTATCATTACTATGATTACAATGAAAGCAACAATTAATGATAATAAACAAAAAGTATATGTAATACAGGAAAAAGAATTTACAATGAATATTTATAATAAATAAATGATTCTAACGTTGATGTTATTCCTGAACTGCAATTCTAGGATTCTTTTCACGTTAGGCTCTGCCACGTTCCCAGCAAATACAACCTTTAAGTGTATTAGTAGAATTGTATAATGGTTTGCATGGAGCAGCGATAAGACAGTAGATATATGATTGATAAGATAGGGTTACATTTTGAAAAGAAAAATGCAATTTTGTTTTTCATAATAGGTGTCTCTCTTGTTTAGATTTTTGGTCACTGATTCCAAATCCGCTCGCGGATTTTGTGTATCACATCTAGATTTTTCTGGATACGAATTTTCAAACTTTAACAGAATACTGCATGTAACATATTTGTTGGGCAGAAGTTTCGGTCACATGATGTCACATTATTTTAATGATTTTATGAGAAGCGCTAATATTTTTTCACCTATATTTAGGTGATACATTAGTTTATCTTTATCTTTTATCATTTACCCGTTTCAGTCATTAGCCTTGAATTTTTAGTCGAATGAATTGACCCCAGTACTTACTTTTTAAGCCTAACACTTGTCCAAGGTGCCACGCAGTGGGCCTGAATCCGGAACCATGTGGTTGGGAAGCATGCTTCTTACCAGATAGCCATGTTTATGATATATTTCGTAAAAGTTATAAAATATTGGTATATTTTGTCACACAACTAGAATGGTCTTGCACTATGCAGCTACAAAAACGGTTCATCTATCAAACATTACTGAAATTGCATGTAACAGTTAGCAAGCAGTAATTTAGCTTTGGAAAAAACATCAAAACAGCCAACAAAATTCAGTCTATTTCGTTTTAATTCAATGTATGAGGATATAGAGTAAAAACCAAATTGGTTCAAAACGGCGAAAGTTGTAATAGTGAAGGTGTGTGACATTCACTTTCAATACATTTGGCACGTTTTTGAAGATTTTCTATGTTTATGCACGCGTTCTTTAAATTTCTGCCTCATATCCCATCTGTCTCAAATTTTATTTTATGATATGGAAATTGCATATATGTGTATGCTGCCTGTTGTTTCATGTACGATTTCTTTTTGCTGGTGTGATACTAAAGTGTTATAAGGTCAACACTAGAGTACTGCCATCACCTGATTGTTTTTATGTACATTCGTGGAAGTCTAATAATGTTCCATATGAATATAGTCAGCTTTCATTTCATTTGCCACTGTTGCCAATATGGGAAGACTGTAAATACTGTATATAAACTTATAATACATTTTTCAAGTGCCTAGGCTAATTTAAGAACTCACATAGACAAGGTAGCAAATTCACAGTCAAGATTTGGTATTTTCAGCAAGATTTATAACCTCATAGAAGCCAATTCAATACAAAAACTAAAAGTACTCGCATTTGCCTACCACCGTGTGAAATTTTAAGTTGATACCAAATTCCAATCAAGTTAGTGTTGATGGTGATGGAAGCAATATGATCCCCTCTTTGTGGAAGAGTGTAGCAATAGTCTGTGGGTAATAAGGTTAAGGAAGTAGCTTTCTTTTCTCATATTCTCCAACATGATATCCATTTTGTTCTTTAATTAGGCACCAAGAATAATAGTTGTTAGGGTTTTCGGCTGACAATCGTAAGATCGTGAGTTAGATACCCAGCGGTGCGTTGTGTCCTTGAATAAGACACTTTATTTCACGTTGATCCAGTCCACTCCACTTGCAAAAGTGAATAGTATCTGTATTTCAAACGACCAGCCTTTCATATTCTGTGTCACGCTGAATCTCCCGAGAACTACGTTAAGTGCATGCGTGTCTGTGGAGTGCTCAGCCACTTGCATGTTAATTTCACGAGCGGGCTGTTCCATTGGTCAGATCAACTGGAACCCTCGTCGTCGTAACCGACAGAGTGCAAGAGGTAAGTATAACTTGCCATCATATTGTACACTAAAAATCCTAGTATCTTTTTTCAACAGTTTTAGGGAAAACCCTACCCTTGACCTTCATGAACAGCCTCTAAATTGACAGGGTAACCGTCGAGATGGATGTGGAAGAAGTTCACTTTAATACTCATATTACATACCAGCTTCCTTCTGGAAGGAGAAAAAGTAACTTATTTCCTAGATCCTCATAGTTTTCGGGTTTGTTGTTGCCTCAAAAATTTCCCACAATTCCTGTGAGTGCTACCCAGGTATTTCTCTCAACAAGGTTAAGAAAACTCATAACTTATCTTCCATTAATAATGTGGACTTATGACTAAGTAATGAACGGCAGCTGTATGAGAATACTCTAGAGTTAATTAATACTGTGGATGCATCATTAGCTAATTAACTGAAGCTGTATAAAGACACCATAGAGTTAAGAAATATTGTGAATCCATCACTAGGTAGTTATATGAAAGTATAAAAATGCCTTGTTTTATGTAACTGAATTATACGTTAAAGTGCATTCCAGAAGAATGTAAATCTCTTGAATCAAAACATTTTATCATTTCTTTTTTTTTTTTTTCCACTGCGTTTTTTTCTGTTTTGTTTAATAAATTGTAAATCTGGTAATGTTATGTGAAAGTTACATCCGCACCTCTAATATTCAGGTTACACTTTTAATCGCCAATATTTAATTACTGTTCAGACAAGATTTAAATACAAAATAATTTTTAAAAGAAGTATTATTTAAAGATAGAGGTGTTCTAAATGAAAGATTAAGCATATTTGGCAATCTTGTTGTTATATGAAGTAAATATAACCGCAAGTTTTTTGCTATGTGACATTCGAGTGATAAACGTTTGACATTATTAAAAAAATAACGAGATAACGTTTACACTGTCGTCAATTTCACACATTTCCAACCATACTGTAATGAGAATTACCCTCTTTTGATTTTTTTTAAATGGTTGATGATAACATTTGAAATGTTCATGTACTTTATCGCTGGAACAAATGCGTTATTTCATATTATCTCATGACTTTTCAAATACTGCACATCATTTTTATTATTTAAAAATAGGTTATCATTGTTAATAAATTTATTTTTATGAATATACAGTTCGCGTAAATCCTCTTTTGATTTCAATGAATTCTGAGATTACATTTTTTATCGTATGTATAATTGGGAATCGATGAGGGCTCTCTCAGTTCGTGAAGAAGTCGACAGATTCGAAAGCTCATGAATTTCAGTTTTAGGTAATGTAATAGTAACACTCTTCTAGTTCAGATACTTTCGTTCTTTTGTAATATTGACGTCATTGTGACAGCTGACTTCCACAACGGACTAATTTTTATTATTGTTTTGTGAAGCCAGATTATGCTATCAAACCGTTTTGTTATGTATATATTTATATGTCTCATCTTTTATTTATTCTTCTTTAAGTTCCGACAATGAAGAACCAGCTGGTTCCTAACTAAAACAGAGAACTTCTTCATTGAATGGAAACAAATGTGTCAAATCAAAATCTAAACATTAGAAAATACTTAACAATATTTTCTACTGAGTAAACTTACCAAATATTGTTTAAACAATTTCATAAACAAATCCAGCAAGGTTTACAATGACGTATTTGAATCTAGATTTAGAATTGATACATTCCAAAGCAATTATTCTTGTCAATATTCACTGGGTGTTAAAATTAGATATTAACATCACCAAAATAGTTCAGTTCTGACCTAGAGCTAAGCAACACCAACCTTAGGCAAAAACACTTTCATTTTGACTGGCCCCCTTTGTTCAACACAATTCCACAAGGCATCAGAGAACAAAAGCTATTTTCAAGTTCTGTCTGGAAAGATTTCTACAAATAATACTTGACAATGTTCTAACAGGAATTCTTTGTTTGGATTCTGTAGACATTCACGTTAAATACCCATTAAACAGGCATCGATATTGAATTAGATAGCCTGGCCCACTACGGGGTTATCAAGGTTTGTGTACTTCTAATTATTTTAATACAGACATTTACATGGATCTACACAAATTCGGGGATTAACAGGGCGATTTAGAGATCGTTTAAACGTCCAACGTAACATTGAACCAATTCATTCTGCGACACATTATTTCAATTCCTCTGAATTTAGCCGCCATCACTTCCCTGTCTGTAGTGCTATTCTACATGATGGGTCAATTGCCTTCAAGAATCACCACCAACACCAATGATTCGCTTCCCACCCACTATCTTCATAATATGAATAACCGGTTGTGTTTCGTGTTATAACAATGGCTCTACACCTCTATTATGCTACATACACCAACACACACACATACACACGCGCGCGCGTATACACACTGTTACATCTCATCACACCACTACACAGCAAAACGCATTACACGCATGCATTTATACTAATTTGTTCTATTTTGGGTGGGGGGTCTCCTATATTTCCTCTCTCGAGAATCACAGTCCAAAACTCCTCAATTTCTTTCTTACACTATAAAATGAATTATTCTGTATGCATGTTAGGTATTTTTGTCTTGTTGTTTTTGTTTTTGTTCGTGAAATCTGATTGGATAAACTTAAGGGTGATAGAGAGCATGATTCTTCCTGTGTATACAGAAACTGGATGAGGTCGCATAAGTGATCCACCATTAGACAGGCATTAGGCATGCTCGCTTTTTAAATGCATAATCCAAAAATCGTTTGAGTGAAGGCTAAATATATATTTTATAGAGAATTAAATGTGCCCTTTGTCCTGCAATGTGTTACGTAATTTTTTTCAACCTGAATAAAGAATATTTGGTCACTCTGTCTTTGTTGAAAGTATTATAGCACGTTTTCCGTCATCGCTGTATCTATAGAATTCATTGACTGGAATAGGGAAAACAGAAATCCTTTGATGTGGATGTTTTCTGCTTTTAGAAAGCTATTTTCCATATTCTATCATAAGGTGAATAATATTTCTTGGCCAAATTCCATCTTTGTATCAATTACAAAGTTAGTTATTAAGTCCAGCTGTGTACCGAGCTGTTGATATTCCCAGTACAGATTTTGGTTTATAAAAGGAATAACTGAAAGTGCCAAAATAAATAGAGGATCAGAGATAGACCATCTTCTTTGACTGTTTGTTTTTGGGAGATCAGAAACAATCGTTGTAATTTCATTTTCAAGTGTAATGAAGGCTGAGATGGTCTATGAGAACTTCCATTCAATAGTAGCAATCAGGCCAACAAGTACTTTAAACATTTTTAGTGATTCCAGCAGCAAGGATGGAGAATCAGAATCTATTAATGAGAAAACTATCACTGCATGTTTTAAAAGGCACATTGTATTGCTACCTAAATCAATTTAAAATAATTAAGCATGCCAGTACTTCCATCTTTCTACCTATAATGCATTGGTTTTCATTCTTATATAACTTAGCACCTCCTTTCCCCGTTTTACAAATGAACCCATCTAATGTTAGTCAAAAAATACAAAAGCAGATTATTTTATTCAAATAAGAGTTAATTTTGTGCGGTGCTTTATCATCCCATCCGATATTTGCCTACTATTAGATATTTGCATGGACTAGTGCCTCCTATGTCAAATTTGTTATAATGAAAATACTTTTGCTTTTTACTAATGTAGTTATTGTAAATGGTTTAAATATTTTATTTCTAAGAAAAAAATACGATCCTCTAAACACTCAGCCCCCACCCTCGTAACGACCCTGACATATGCCCCCACTTGTAAACTCACTATGCTTCCAAGGTTGTTCTACCCAAGGTAAGTGCCAATGCCCACTTTGCTAAATGAGGAATTCTCTTAAATTAGTTTAAATCTGCCATACCGAGTTTAGTACATTATATTAGATAAAAAAAATAAATAGACTTGTCAATATTTACACTTCCATTTATTGGTGAGATGGAGGCATTTTTGTTTTTATTCAAAAATCGTATTCTTCCCTATTGGACTGCCTTTATTTTCCACCAGATGATCGTTAGGTCTCTGTGTGTTTCACATAAAAGGCAAGGTGATACATTGGGCTTTTGTGCCACTGGATGATAGCACTTATTGTTAAGACAATTAGATATGGAATTTTATTATTTAGGAATATGGAATCGTTATCTTTGAAACTAAAACGAATTACATTGAAAAACTGAAAAAGTTTACAACAAATAGCAGAAAACGTAATAAGATCAATTTATACATCTCCCAGTACACTCTTTCTCACTTGTGAGGCACCACTTGTAAACTCAACCAAAACCCCAAATCATCATTAGAAATATTGGTAAAGATGATATTCAATAGAGTTAACAAATTGCTAACAAAAATAGGAAAGTTAATTCTTGGGTACAAATCAGCCTTCTCAGTTAATACTAAACAAGTAACGTAGATTCCACTCCGGCTAAGTGTCTGCTACATATCAAGATCTCATAATTGAGGAACTAATTTTGAACTCAGTTCTTTAAACGAAACTCCCCACTATTTGGTATTAGGCTTGACCAAATTATCGCCCTATTAAGTGTTACTCTTCGACGCCGAGTCAATTTTAAAATGATAAATTGGGAAATATTTGAATCTAAAGCACAAGACAATGACAAACTTGTAGAGCTAGGTTACCAAATATGGATTTACAACGGAAATCTCTGAGTTTTATAAAAACAACTATATTAACTAATGTTGGAGATTAATTCGTTTTCTAAGAATAAATCCTGAGGAATACCGTGTGAATTACCTCTCAATTTAGCGTCAATCCTGGAAATCTGTAATAGAGTCTAAAACTATGCATAAAAATTGTGTATGCGAAGATCTTGAAACTGATAACAATAATCTAAAAATAGAAAATCAATAGGTTTTAAGAAAATCTTCACGGAAGCGCTAAACTATTTTGGATCTGCAAAAATGTGACTATTCAAATTCTTTAACAGCTGTCTTGAATTGTGAAGGAAACACAACAGTCTGTTATCTAAAACTACACTAATGTCCATTAAAAGCAATGAACTTTCGACAGATTTCTCGTCTTTGTTACACTTAGAAGCATATCTATGTCACACAGTGAAGGAGCCATTATGTAGCCACAGCGAAGGAGCCACTTGCTTTGAATAATAAACAAATTCTTCTTAAATCACAGCTTGACACTTTAAAGATGGAAGGACAGAGACACTGAAGTGTAAAGATCCCTTTAAAAAGACAGGATGATGATGGCTGGAATACTTTTGATTATAGGTTTGCTTTAACAGATTGACTTAGGGCTGGTCATAATCATCATCGTCATCATCATCATCATCATCATCATCATCATCATCATCATCATCATCATCAACAACAACAACAACAACAGCAACAACAACAACAACACCAGCGGTAACAGCAGCAACAATGAACTGGATTGCATGCTAAAGATTCGATTACAATCCAACTGTTTAATCTCACCCAAGATGTAGTGGATGGTTTTGAACGGAATAAAAAAGGAGCAGATTTTTTTCTTTTGTTGATGTTGCTCATTTCCCTGGGCCTTAACTTATGCTTAATCACCACTTATTGTTAAATAGATATAGTATCTAACAAATGACATAGATCTCACATGGCTCATTGGTACTATGGTAGCAAGTAGACACTTCGGATCTTTCTGAATTGACGGGCAACACTTTTCATTTATGTTTTATGTACTGTTTTTGGTACCGAAACACTTTCAAACTTCATATACTTGTAGATTTTGTGTTATAGAACAGATAGAAATTTTTGTATTCGAAGTTATTTCATGTAAAAAAATTATCGTATTTCGGTAATTTCAACCAATCACTGACGTCTATTGAAGTGAAAACAATTACTGCCGTGGAATGTGAACAACATGTTCTAACGGTGTCATGGGATCTTTTCCCTTGAATAAAATTAGTGCCGTAGTTTGTCAACAACAACTATCCGTGGTACTGTTATTTATGACATCGTTCGTGCGTTTGTACTGGTTTTAGCTTTAGGGTTTTAGGGTTAGCGTTCCGGTTTTAGAGTTAGGGTTAGTTTTAGGGTTACGGTTAGGGTTATGATTATTTTTGCCATAACCTCACTCATAGTCCTAACCCTAACCCTAAAATCCTATAACTCATAACCATAACCCTAGCCCTAACCCCAATCCTAACCCTAAAACCCGAACCCTAACCCTAAAACCCTAAACCCTTACTAGGGAATAATGATATAATCAAACAGGGAATAACACTCTTGAAACCGGTAAAAATTATTGTTTACAAAAACAGCAGTAACTGTATTCAGCTGAATAGACGTCAGTGATTGGTTGAAATTACAGAAATATGACAACTTTAACATGAAATAACTTATTAAGAAGGCTAAGAGAAATGAATGTTTTATATGGCACATTCTACCAGTATCCCAAGTTTGAAAGTGTTTCGTTAAGAAAACAAGTGGTGCCCGTCAAATCAGAAAGATCCGACACTTCTTTTTGAAGTTCAATACTAAGAACCGCACACGAAAAGGTCTGCCCCAGCTCAGTGTACTGATTCCATTGCTATATAAAGATCCATACAAATAATCAACCGAAAGATTATAATGACAAATATTTGTACACAGCGTGCCAAAAGGGGAATTTCAATGACGTCGTAACATAGCTGTGTGTTGCCTTGAGCAGTCTTAGTTATTACTACAAAAAGATAATAATATAAATGCAGATACCGAGAAAAGACTCTATGTTTCTTTCAGTAATTTCTTTCTCTAAGGCGGCGAGCCGGAAGAAACGTTAGCACGCCGGGAAAAATGCTTAGCGGTATTTCGTCTGTTTTTACGTTCTGAGTTCAAATTCCACCGAGGTCGACTCTGCCTTTCATCCTTCCAGGATCGATAAATTAAGTATCAGTTGCATACTGGGATCGATTTAATCGACTGGCCCCCTCCCCCAAAATTTCGGGCCTTGTGCCTAGAGTAGAAAAGTACTTTCTTTCTCTTTTGCAAATCTCAGAACTTTCACAATTCACATTTATTACAGACAATATGTCATCAGTGTAATTTTGTCAACTGTCTTCTGTCAGCTCCACTGTTCACTGTTAATAGTTCATTAAGTTTGTAATGTCATTCACCATAAAATATGACTGCTATTATCAGAAAAGAACCTGCTGCTCTTAGGCATTGGCTTTCATATCCAGAAGAATCAATGGGAATCTTGGAAGTGGGAGTCACCTGTTTTCGAGAGTTTTCAAATCCTACCTAACCTGGGACTTGGTTCCTGAAGTTGATATTAGTAGGATTTAGATAAGATTGGAGTAGATTGATGACGGGTAATTTTCCGCAGGAGTGCTTTGGTTAAGTTGAGGAATGCTGGCAAGACTTGGAGTGATAACGTTTAAAAATGTCCTCGAAAGTCCTTGGTTTCAGATGTAGAATGTTGGATCAGATCAAAAGAACAACTGAAAAATTTTAAAGCATTTGGGGAATAATAGCCACCGCATTTCTTCGTATGTTCTTTCAATGATGAACACATTTCCCTCATTTCTTTCGGTGTGTGAACATCAGTTTTAAGTTCATCCAGGTTTTCGAATTGATAAAAGCAGTTTCCACTTTCTCTGGGAATTCTCCCCCATAAGTAATCTATTAGTTTTCACTGTTTTTAATATATTAGTGAAAATATGCTGTATATCTACTTATTTCAAGGAGTTGCTGCTCCATGTAAAAGTGCTAAATGTGCTATAAATTACAACTGTAATCAAGTGGTCAAGCATTAAAAAATGATATTCTTATAGTAAGAATAATATTTATTAATAAGAATCTTATTATAAGGGAAAATTTTCTTCAACTTCATTACTACTTAAAATTCAGATTTTTAAAACAGGAACACATATACGTATGCACACACACACACACACACACACACACACACACACACACACACAAACACACACACGGACACACACACAAACACACACACACGCACACAAACACACACACATTACATAAAACGTATAATATACATGCATATACACAGATATATCTTATAAGTATGAATATATACACTCGTAGTTGTATATAATACACACCACATATATATACGCCCGCAATATTTCAAAAGTAGCTTCCTTCTATAAAGTTATATATTTAAAATTGTTCTCCCTCAACAGTAGACTTCGCTAAGTAGAAGTTTCCATTCGCAATCATGATTAAGTTAATTTTCTCATTATATTACAGTTTCAGGGCATAGTTTAACAGTTTCTCAGAAAACTTACATAGTGTGATAATTTACGATGTGACATTTGGTTGGGTACACACCTTAATGTTAAACTGAAAAGAAGAAGAAAAAAAAACACGAATCCGCTCGTTTAACGACAACACTGGTGCTGATATTGATGACAATTTATTTAACATATAAGTGTCTTCCTTCTCTTGGGACTTTAATATTTCGTTTGTATTAACCTTTTAATAATTCATGATTATATTTAACTCACAGAAATAATTACTGCTTCCCTTCATATAATTCACGTTTTCTCTTTATGTCCTCTACATCAGAGAGTCGTAGACATGGAATTGTGTCAATTCGTACACAGCCTATTGAACTAAAGCTAAACTGAAGCAAGAACAATGAAAATATGCCTTGTAAAGGATAATTGTTTGAGCGATACACGACATACAAAGCAATTGAACGGTTTAGTTTTCTCAAAATAAATATTCTTTACTTGTGAAATAGAAATGCATATTATTTAAATCTGTAAATAAATTATGCAATTGTGGAGAATCTACACGGTCAGTCACCTATCAGAAATAGCAGTCAAATATCTCTCAAATCACACCCTGCTGTCTTAGAAAGAAGGGTAATAATAGATGTGATCCTAGGTAGGCTGTGTTATAAAAAATACAGAATAGGAGTGGCTGTCAAGCCTTTCATCATATGTTTGTTTGGTCAGAATAGACCTAGGGCAAAACAGCTAGCGTCTAAAGATGTTAAATGTGTTGTTGTTCTTGATAATAATGATGTTAATAAGATTATAATTTTTCGAACTATTAGCCTCACCTTTAAATAGGGATCTTTTGAATATTGACATCTATACTGTCGGTGTTTTAAAACCTGCAAGAAAAGTTCTGGTGGTCAGGGATTTCGTTCTAGCAGACCATCACATCAAGTGCCGACAAGGTGCTTGGATACTGGGAAGGAGACATTTAGGAGCAATAAATATCTGCTGTCTCGTGGAACATGATCAACTGGAGAAAATAAGTAAAATCAAAAGAGAACAATAGAATGACGTACACACATGGAAACAACTTTACAGTGTATGCAGACACCTGAATGGGCACGTAAAGACGGATCGTAAGGAGGAACAGGATGGCGTGGCAGAGGAAGAAACACTTGAGAGAAATAATGCTGCATGTCTATATTGAACTGTGCAGTGAATGAACAGGAAAAAGCAGGAAGTGGTTCTTGAGTGAGGATGCTAATGAGTGAAGGGCAGTCAACCCAATGGGAGGAACATTTCCATGAAGTACTAAAGTAGCTAGATTCCGTCAAGGTTTTGACTTCACTCATGAGAGTCTTGTTGGTGACTGATGAGTAAGAAGCCACGAAAGCCATTCGTCACACGAAGTATTACCAGACAGCAGGATTAAACAAGTTCAGAAGTTAAACAAATTGAGAATGGAGAAAATGATATCACAAGAGTTGGAACGCTTTTAATAATTATATGGCATTCTGGTGCTAGTTAAGTAGTATGCTAGGAAATATTAAAGAAATAACTGATGTAATGCTATATCACCAAACACTAACATGGCTTTTCTAAGCAAAGAATAAATCTAGGAATATCATTGGCTACGTTGGACATCTATGAGATGTAAAAGGAAGTAAATGAATTAGGCGTTGATTAGTTAATATTGAGAGAAAGAATAGCAAAGGTATTTGGGTATAACATGAAAGCACTTAACCATAAATTGATGGCTCTTCAACAGAAATGTTTAAGACAATTGCAACAAGAGAGGGAGGGGGAAAACATTTAATGAGAAAAAATGCTTGACATCAGTCTCTATAGGAATGATATCCACCATGTTACCACCGACATTGACCCGTGCTCCATGCCATCGTGAAATGATTTTAATTATCGATACAAAGTGATACAGACAACCAAGTTTGTCGAATATTTTCCACAGAGAGGTCCTATTCACATCATCGAAGACTTTGGTTGAATCAATGAAAACTTGCACAAAATTAATACTTCTGCATTTATCTAACTATGAAAATCGTATCCATTGTTCCTCTAACAGAACGGAAGCCACATTGAGATTCAGATAGGACGTCATTTACAAGTTATTTCCTAAGACGATCAAAACGAATACAAATATATGTATGTGCATACATGTGTGTGTGTATGTATATATATATATGTGTGTGTGTGTGTGTGTGCATGCGTATATATATATATATATATATATATATATATATAAAATAAAAATGAACGTCTGTGTGTGTGAGTGTGAGTGTGAGTCTCTGTGTGTGTGTATGTGTGTGTGTGTGCGCGCGCGCGCGTGTCCATCTATAGCAAGAAAGGCTACTGCATCTATATAAAAACTAAAAGCTAATTCTTGTATAAAATTTTACGCCGACGAGAATGGAAGTGGTCCCATGTCTCTAGCAGCCCTCTGAAGGGAGCTACTGGCCCTTTTCCAATATGTAGATATCGCAATTTCAAAATTAATGAAGGGTCTAAGGGATATAACTAAATAAAATTCGGCACCAAAGAACATTACTGTGAATGATTTAAATTAAAGTTTGCCAGGAAATGAACATGCTTACAAATCTATAAACTCTGTTGTTAATGAATCTGAAATTGTCAATTAGCCCGTTGACTTCTTAAACTCACTGATGTCACAAGGAGCTCCTCCTCATTGCCTTCCATTGAATATAGGCGTTCCATCTATGCCTCTGATGAACTTTTCTCAACAAAGCTGTACAATGGCACAAGACTTGTTGTGAAGAAATTAACGAGAAATGTCATAGAGGCCACAATAATTTCTGTATGTGGAAAAGGCGAGGATATCTTTATTCCTCGCTTACATTTAATACCTTCCAATATGCCCATCCATTTCACACTTTCATTTTCCAATACGTCTGTCTTTTGCGATGTCCATTAAGTTCCAACATCAAACTTTGAAAGTTACTGCTTTGCAATTAGAGGCGGACTGTCTTTCACACAGTCGCTCCTGTGCCTATATATATGTGTATGTGTGTGTAGAGAGAGAGAGAGAGAGAGAGAGAAAGAGAGAGAGAGAGAGACAGAGAGAGAGAGAGACAGAGAGAGAGAGAGAGAGAGAGAGAGAGAGAGAGAGAGAGAGAGAGAGAGAGAGAGAGAGAGAGAGAGAGAGAGAGAGAAAGGTGGGTGAGGAAGATAGATCAATCGATAGATAGATATACTTAAACATAGCAGCAACTGTAGTGAAATACTGACGCCATTATGACTATAACACTACAAAACACTTTTATTATTGTAATACGTATTCAAACGTGACAGCGAATTGACAGAGTCACTCGAGATTTGGAGGTGATGCCTTGCAGTGTTTACTTTGTCTCTTTCCATTCTGAGTTTAAATGTCACGTGACCTACTTGGTTAGGAGATATAATCCGTCGCCCTGTTAAATATACCCACGAGTCCTTTGAGTCTCTAAGCGGAAACCTCCCTGCTGGAAGCATTTGGAACAGGTTTCTAGTTTAAGGATGCCCTTCTTTTCCCTCCACCAGTCTCAGAAACTTCATAAAGGGTCATGAGTGACTTTCCTTCCGACTAAGAGGTAAAAATATCCAAAATATCCTCCGACTAAGAGGTAAAAATATCCATAAAACCGTTTGTTTTTCACCAGGCATTGTACCAACTCTCCAACAGATATATAGTTGATCTGAGTGATTAGGCAATATATATATTTGATCGAACTGTTGAGGCAAGATATAAATGGCACAAGAACAACAAGTTTAGATGGCGGGTTTAATCAATTACATCGATCCGAGTGCTCAACTGGTACTTATTTTATCGATCCCGAAAGAATGAAAGGCATCGTCAACCTTGGCGGAATTTGAACTCTGAACATAAAGTCGGAAGAAATGCCTCTAAGCATTTTGTCTGG
The DNA here is from genome assembly GCF_046866305.1 of Octopus bimaculoides. Lineage (NCBI taxonomy): Eukaryota > Metazoa > Mollusca > Cephalopoda > Octopoda > Octopodidae > Octopus > Octopus bimaculoides. The sequence continues at coordinate 66,986,024 of NC_142932.1, read as the reverse complement.
CGTGCTAACGATTCTACCAGCTCGCCGTCATAATTTACTGATAATAATGTGTTTCAAATTTTGGCACAAGGCCAGCAAGTTCGGGGGAAGAGGTAAGTCGATTACATAGACCCCATTGCTCAATTGATACTTATTTTATCGACCCCGAAAAGATGAAAGGCAAAATCGACCTCGCACACATTCGATCTCAGAACGTAACGTTGGACGAAATGCCGCTAAACATTTTTGTCCAGCGATCTAACGATTCAACAAACTTGCTGTCTTATTCATAGCGTGTCATAAATATTAGTAACATTGCTGAATTACATATATAATTAGATCTTTGTTCTAAGAATGAATTTAAATCAAATAACAGTTGCCATATACACGTGGGTTCCATATTTTTATATTATTAATTGTAATATTTTGTTAAAATAATTGTTAATCTATGAAACATTTACCAACAGACAACGAAAAAGAGAGTCTTGTCTATAGTTATCTATTAAGAACAATAATATTTTATACCTTAGCAACTAATGAATGTTGCCATAGTTTATATTGAAGTTTGTGTGTAGTTCGCATGTGGTAAATATGCGCACAGTATGTGTACACAAAACTTAATATGTAGCTGTGTATTGTTGTATAAGATAGGGTCATATAACTGTGGGACTTATCGCACCGTACTGAATGTAGGCACGCAATGAGAACTTAGAGAAAAGGTAAATTATAAACTGTTCTTGACCTGAATGAGAAAAGTTGATTCAGTTGTTGTCTGCTACGGTGACCCACTACAGAGATATAAACGAGACCTATATTTCTTTGTCATTTTAAAACAGTTAATTGATAAAGTTTTTATAAAGTGTGATAAAAGTAGGGAAATATCGAAGTTTTCCACGTTATTATTTTAAGAAATAAAATAATGTAGGAATATAACCTTCATAAATAAAAGTCTAAAATAATCTGTGTTTTGGTAAAAATCTAATGTTTTACAGTTCTATACTTAAGAGATGAGGAATTATGTACATTATTTACATTATTTACAATATCCGTCAAATGTAAATAATGTAACTAATGTTTTGTCTAGAACGATAACACTTGTTTTCCATACCCATAATATCGATTATCGACATGTGTCATTGATATCAATGTGAAATTAGTGTTGTAGATTAGTGTCTAATTTAATTGTATTCTATTGTATACTTGGACTATGTCTATATTTCATATTAATCTAGTACAGCAGTTTACTGTTAGTTCACTGTCCTTTTATCAAGATTTTCACTATAACGTATGTAACGAATAACGTATCTATTCATTCATTATACGTTCTGGCAGATCCGAACATCTCTCTTTAGACGATGTGAGTTTACAACATATTCAATTCAACGGTGTAAGGGGCTTTGAGACATCGCGGTATTACTTGTTTCCGAAGTCAAAGCTACCTCAGAACACTGAACCTAACAAGAGTACAGGCTCTTGTTTATAGAAATCAGCAAGCATATTTTTACTGGTGCATGCTGATGACTCCCAAACATATAGTAATTCATCAAGCGCATGCATAACGTCGAATTTGTTCGAACATATTGAGAATGAATAAATACGTTATTGTTTGGATTCTGCGTTCATTTCATAAATTACTTTGAAATTGATGTTTAACTGTAGTCATTTTCGGTTCACAACTAGCAACTCAACAAACACAGAGTCAACAGTAAATAATCTAAATGATGTAGTTAAGGTCCGTATATGGAAAGATGTCTGTATTATCGATACAGCTTGACGTTCATTGTGACTCTATAATAACCAAGCAGGTGATGGAATTAATTTTCCTCATTTTCTTGTTTGTATTGAGAGTAATTCACATAATGAAATCTTTAATTACTTCTTCCAATCACCTGCATCAGTCACAGCCATATTACAATCAATGAGTTAGATGTAATCAGTAAATTAGATATAGTTAACTAGTGAAAAAGTAGTTAATGAACTACACATAATTCACTAACTACACCTAGTTCATTAACTACTATTTCACTAGTTAACTATATCTAATTTACTAATTACATCTAACTCATCAGTTAACTATTTTTTCATTAATTAAGTTTGCCTAATTCGCTAAAGACACCTAGCTCACTAATTAACTATTATTTCAGTAATTAACCGTAACTAATTCTCTAATTAACCACACCTAACCCACTAATTAATTACAATTACTCCACAAATTAGCTACGGCTAATTCACTAATTTATCACACGTAGATCACTAATCAACAACACCTAGTTCGCTAATTAACTACATCTAGTTCGCTGCTTAACTACTATAAGTTCTCTCATTAATTTGATCTAAGTTTTCTTTCCTATGTACAATTTCAACAGAATTTTTCAACCGATAGGCGGTTTTCGCTAATTAAATTTGATAATCGATATAATGGTGCCTTTTATCTTGTTATTTAACGTTGGTTTAACAGTAACTAAATGCACCTTGTTAGATGCTTGTTGTTGTTGTTGTTGCTTTGCTGTATATGGGTCTCAATATGTTTATTTATATTGTTTGTTAGGTGTTTGTTGTTGGTAGTGGTGGGTCTCGTTTATTTGCTAAGAGTTGTGTTCTCTATGTATCTCATGAACCTGACTGATCTATAGAATGAAAACAAATATAGGTTCGCACGTAGCCACACCGGAAGCACAAAAAACGCCCACTCGGGAAGATAATCACTACGAATAAAAAAAAAACGGCTACTATTTTTCTTTTTTTTTCTTTTTTTTTTGCTGATGTTTTCTTTGAAAGTCTGTCTGAAGACCGGTGCAAAGATTGTTTAATGAGCACAATAGAACTATAGTATAATAGACAGTCACTTGGATCGGGCTTTGTATGTATGTATGTATGTATGTATGTATGTATGTATGTCTCTTCTATTTTTTAATGTATGTATGTATGTCTCCTCTATTTTTTAATGTATGTATGTGTGTAAGTGCATAGACATGTTTTTGCTAATTTATTCTTACCGGGTCGTATAATGGAATATTATGTTATTTTCTGTTATTTTATGACCTGACATATGTACATCCTAATTTGTAACTTCCGGGTGAGCGATCAGAGAAAAGTTGGATTCATGTCGAAAAACAATTGAATCCCCAACCAATTGTAAATTGTCCGCTGGGCCACCTTGTTTAAGTTTGGAATATTCGCTCGACCATATTAATCAATGAAAGCCTATTGTTAAAGAGTTTATGAATAAGAGGAAACAAGCGAGATTTGTTTGCGACCTAAATGATGTTGCGAAATTTGATCGGAATGTAAGAGGAGCCGCCGTGTAGATATCCGATATATCACTATTTGCTAGTAAAAGATTTTATATGACAAAAGAAACAGAGAACAACGAAGATTAGTCTCATATAAATATTACTTTAAATGTGACTACGTATTTCGCTTTGAAGAAAAATCATCTTGAATATAATTTCTAGATTTCATTCCACATAATTGTACAAGTAAAATATATATGGACTTATGATGTAAATATACCAAAATTTAGCAGGGTCAACCTAAGTACATGGCATAAAGGCGGCGAGCTGGCAAAAACGTTAGCACGCCGGGAGAAATGCTTAGCGGTATTTCGCCTGCGTTCTGAGTTCCGAGTTCAAATTCCGCCGAGGTCGACTTAGCCCTTCATCTTTTCGGGGTCGATTAAATAAGTATCAGTTACGCACTGGGGTCGATGTAATCGACTTAATCCCTTTGTCTCTCCTTGTTTGTCCCCTCTATGTTTAGCCACTCGTGGGCAATAAAGAAATAAGAAACGTTAGCATGCCGGACGAAGTACTTAGCAGTATTTCGCCCGGGGTCGACAAGTTAAGTATCAGTTGCGTACTGAGGTCGATCAAATCCCTTCACCCGAAATTTCAGGCCTTCTGCCTATAGTAAAAAGGATTATTATTATTATTATTATTATTATTATTATTATTATTATTATTATTATTATTATTATTATCATTATTATTATTATTATTGTTATTATTATTATTATTATTATTATTATTATTATTATTATTATTATTATTATTATTATTTGAAATTCCGCCGAGGTCGACTTTGCTTTTCATCCTTTCGGAACCGATAAATTAAGTACCAGTTGAACCCTGGGGTCGATGTAATTGATACATCCCTCCCCCAAAATGGCTACAATTATGATTATTATTATTGAGTGACAGAGCACTACATGCCATCAAAGTGACACTGGGGTAAAATATACGAAGCCCAGTACACTCATCATGACTACCCGTCTGATGAGGGTACACCAGGGACATACATCACAACCATATGTGCGCGACATGGTGTGTCACATCAAGATAAAAAGCGCGTGACCTTACAGGTGGGGCCAGTTTCTTCAGGCCGAGTAGCCCATTAGTTCAAAAGGTCCCTGAACACGTGTTGTTTAAGGATGTTGAACGAAACACCCATGTTTCCAAAGGTGAATTATCCAAACACCAAAGAATTCCTTTCAACACATGGCTAAGATGCTCCCCCACTACTTCTGCTCGTGATCAGAGATGCGCATATCGTCAGCCACTAAGGGACATACTCAACTGGTTAAGGTCAAACAACTGACAAGCAAATCTGCGGTATTGAGCAGAATATTTGCTGTAGCCCGTCTTTTATACCAAGACAAAACAATGTACATGATAATACTTCCAATCAGTTAAGATCAAAAGCCTTGAGAGCTACTGCCTGGTACTGCACCAAACGGCAAATGACGAATATCATTAGTATTATTATTGTTCGGTAGTTTTATTTTTATAACGTGCTTTCACTTCACTACCGAGCGCAGCTCTGTGTGCCTGGGTATGTGCTGTGGTTTGCTGTGATGCTCTTATGGTAACTGTATTGAAAGTGTTTTGCGTAGGATGTGTGCAGTGCCCAGTAGTGCATTTTTCTGTATGTTATATATATTTGTAAGTCCTGATGTTTTTGTTGTGTATTTGTCTGAATATTTTTTTTATTATACCTAAGGCACCTACTATGATAGGAATTGTTTCTGTTTTTAGATTTCACATTCGAGTTACCTCTATTTCCAGGTCTTTGTATTTTGAAAGTTTCTCCATTTCTTTTAGAGAAACGTTGTCATCTGCTAGTATTGATACATCGATTAGAAAGCATTTTTTTTTCTTCATGATCTTTGACAACTATATCTAGTCTATTTGCCTTAATTTCTCTATCTGTGTGTATTGGCATATCCCAGAGTATGGTTGCTTTCTCGTTTTCTGTGACCTTTTCTAGCTTGTGTTTATACCATCTTTTTTCTGTTGTTATTCCATAGTGTTGCATAGCTTCCAGTGTATATAGGTCCCAGCTCTGTCGTGTCTGTGAATATATTCTTTCTTAGCCAGGACTGGGCAGCCAGAGATAATATGATTTATTGTTTCTTGTCCATCTCCACATATTCTACAGTTACTTGTTACGTTTCTTTTCATTATATATTGTTGGTAATTTCTGGTGGGGAGGCTTTGGTCTTGTGCAGCAATTAAAAATCCTTCAGTCTCTGCTTTGAGTCCTGAGCTTCTCAACCATTGCTGGGATTTTTCTCTGTCTATTTCTTTTGCATTTAGTTTAGCCCAGTATTTACCATGTAGGGGCTTTTCTTGCCATCGTTTTATCATGGTCCGTTGCTGTTCTAGTTTTCGTTTGGATTTCATTATATTATTATCATTATTATTATTATTATTATTATTATTATTATTATTATTATTATTATTATTATTATTGAGTGAGAGAGTAGTGCATGCCATCAAAATAACACTGGGGTAAAATATACGAAGCCCGTTAAACCCATCATGACTACCCGTCTGATAAGGGTACACCAGGCACATGCATCATCATCATCATTATTATTATTATTATTATTATTATTATTATTATTATTATTATTATTATTATCATCATCATTATTATTATTATTATTATTATTATTATTATTATTATTATTATTATTATTATTATTATTATTATTATTATTATTATTATTATTATTATTATAATTATTATTATTATTATTGCCTTTGCGCAGCTTCTAACGCTGGAGATGTACTACATTGTCAGCTGTTCACTACCAGTGAACTAAGGTTACACCTTTTATTTTTCGAGCACCTTCCGGAGTATTCGAGCAGTTCCAAGCAGTGCTGTTTTCTGCAAGTGCTCTTCTCTTATTGCAGCCCCTATTTGTTCCACGTACTCCGTAAGTTGAAATAGTGTTTGTAGTCTTTTCGGCCTTCTAATGCCCCGTTTTTCATTTTATTGTTATCATTGTATTTCTGAGACTGTCTGGACTGCACAGATAATATGTTTGTGTAGAAACAATGCAGGGGGTGCGTATCAATATTTTTTTGAATTTTAACAACTTTCGAAAAAAAATTTTTGCTGTTTTCATTATCCAATTGAAGATGGCTGATAAAGAAGCCATCATAATGTTCGACAACGGAACGCGTTCCTCGTCGGTAAAGAATAAGGAGAAGAATATGGAATGCCCCAAACTTAATGACACCACCGGGGCGAATAATGTTTCGCCTCTAAGCAACGTCAACACTTTCATTGTCGACAACAACAGCAACATCAGCAGCAATAACAGCAACAACAACTACAACAACAACTACAACAACAACTACAACAACAATAACAACTACAACTGCAACAGCAATACGAAAGAAATGAAACATAAAAACGCGATTATCACCTCCGCTTCTTTTGCGTTTGCGGCGAGAAATATGGAACTTTTCAACATAGATGAAGATTTAAAAATGGCAAGGAAAATTCTAAAAAGGAACCCTCCATCCGACGTGATAGAGAACATCTTAAGATGTACGGTCACATACTGCTGCATCAGAATTAAGTCACATCGGGAGGAAAATGCTCCTGAGAGCGAAATACATAAATGCTTCGGAAGACCCACATCACCCAAGGAAAGAAGTTTGGAACTATTGAGGTGAGATTTGGGACAAAGAAGAAGCGAGGTGTTATTCCGTGACCACTTTGAGGAATGACTTCTTAATCCCTAGCTATCGCGGCCAATGTCTTTTTCCAAGATTAGGATGTTGAATATGCCACCAGAAATACCCACCACCTGGTTAGAGGCGGCCGTCCTGGCAGGTCTAGAAGAAAACGAAGTGACAATATTGGAGGTCAAGAAAATACCTAAGCAAAATAGGTCTGGTACAGGTATGGAACTGACTTTACAATCTGAGCAGGGCCATATCGATCAGCTGCCCAATTTAATCGCTCTCTCGGATGGTACTCACCTGGCGGTGTTAGTGGAGGGTAGAAAGCCAAGATGCCACATATGTGGATCTGTAATTCACTCAAAGGCTTTCTGCCCTAAAACAAGAAAAAATAAATTCCCACTGCTGCCGACACTACAAACACCACAAGCACAAAATCGTGAACAAGTGCTCAAGACTCCTACACCTACACCAATACCCATGCACACACCCATTCCCAAACCAAGACAAAGAAGCACTATACCTCCAGTTGCCACGGAAAAACAAGCTTCTCCTGAATACTCTACCTCCAAAACCAACATCAACTGCAATGGCATGAAGAAAGAAGAGTTGAATGGTCAATAGCGCTTTAAAAAAACTTTGGCAGTTGAGAGGCCCGGAACTTCCAGACTTCTCGAAAATCAATGGGATTTTCTCCGACTAGCATGACTGTCGAAAATGAGGTGTATGAATGTGCGTGGCTTAAGATCAGCTTGAAAGCAAAGTTACCAGCTCAATAATCTCAGGTCCTTTGATTTAGGTGTGGCTACCTGAGTGAAACAAGTATCTCCGGAAAACACGCACTAGCATCCATCTTCGAGGACTACGAGGTATTCTCAACTTGTGGCCTATCGGGATCGGATGGTGGTGTAACAGTGCTACTCCGGAAATCCTTAGATCTCCAAGTACGGGCTATCTTCCTGGACCTGGATGGTAGGGTGGTGGTCCTGGACATGAATGGCAGCGAAGGTAGTGCCTTTAGACTGGTGACGGTTTATGCCCCAACAGGGGCTGGAAACCCAGATTTCTTCAGGCGTCTAGAAACATTCTTGGGAACGTCTCGCACTTTAGTACTACTGGGGGACTGGAATAGTATTTTTGACGCACGGAAGGACTGTGTGTGCTTAGTACATAGCAGAAGGGGGTGTAAAAGACTCGAAAACCTGCTCAGGACTTTCCAGCTTTCTGACAGGTACCGACTGAATTTCCCTGATATACCAGTGATGGAGCAGCCACAGTGGGTCATCCATATCGTATTTAGATAGAGTATTTGTTATGTCAGAGGATAGGGATAGCATAGGTTGTCCACAATTTTAATTGGTCGGCTACACAGATCACAAATTTGTGATATGCACAGTCAATTTAGATAAAACCTGCAGACAGGTTACTGGAAGTTGAATGCATTCTTACCGGCTCGTAAAGACTACAGGGACCGGATTAGTGAACTAGTTAAGCGGCAGTTGATGGGGACAATCGTCAACAACCGGTAGTGGACCGCTCTGAAGAAAGCGATTAGAGTAGAATCGATAGCGTTTAGCAAAGATTTAGCAATAGAAAGAAATAGATTAGAGGGAGAACTAGTTGGAAAAGTAGAAAACGCTATTAGTAAAGGTATCGCGACCGATGTATTAGCGGCGAGGATGGCCCTTGACCATTTCTTTGAGGCGAAACATGAAGGGTGCGTTGTTAAAGCTAAGGCCCGTGCGCTAAAACACGAAGGAACTAAAGCTCAATCGGTAGAGACACGACGTGGAGACAAAACTATGATCAAGTCTTTGACGGATCAGGACGGGAGCGTGCAACTCGGTTCTCAGCAAATGCAGGCTGCTTTTCAGCATCACTTCGCGGGGCTGTTTGCGGAGAGTGATGGGTCGACGGCGGTAGCAGACTTTACTTCGTACCTGGACGGCCTACCACGGCTCTCGGTAACGAACGCGAGATTCTGCGAAAAGCCGATGACAGCCACTGAAATACGGGAGGCGATGAGCGATTGCACAAGCTGAAAATCGCCCGGTTTGGATGGTCTAACCAACGAATTCTATGTATTCATGCCAGATTTGTTTGGCAGCCTCTCAGCAGACGTCTACAGTAACTGGCAACAGAATGGGAGAATTTCTAGTGCTGTTAGCTGAGGTGTGGCAACACTGCTGAGAAAGGACGTCGAAAATGGGGACTACTAGGGAATTTTCGGTCCAGAACTCTGCTAAACACAGAGTTTAAGGTTTTGGCCAAGGTATCGTCGTTAGTCTGGTCGAGGAGTCACAAACGTGCACAATCCTGAGCAGGTCTATCCACAACTTCCACCTTATGCGAAACATCGTAGAGAGGGCTGGGACTAACGTGGCTTCGGTGAGGCCCTGATCAATTTAGATCAGTTGAAAGCTTTCGATAGGGTCGATCATCACTACTTGGTAACCATCCTTAAAGCTGCCGGTTTAGGACTTTTTTTCAGAGGCTGGATTACTGCAATGCACAGCGGCACTTGCTCGGCGGTCAAAGTAAATGACCACATATCAGAACCGTTTAGTATCGTACGTTCGGTTTGTCAGGGCCGCCCACTGTCACCTCTTCTGTATGTGCTGGCTCTCGAACTGCGGAAATTGGATCAGTTAAGAAGCTTCCCTTTCGAAATTGGACTCGAGAAGGCAGAGTCGGCTTACACGGACGACGTCACCGTCATGGTGTCGGACGCCTCTGAAGTGGAGATAGTCAGCTCCATTGTAAGGGAACATGAGTCGGTTGCAGGGACCAAAATCAACACCGACAAATCAGTGGGATTGCGACTGGGCACCTGGAAAAGCAGATTGATGCCGTCGTTGGACGCTAGACTGACAGACCAGTTAAACTGCCGAGGGTTTGGTTAGGCCGACTCCAAATGGATAAGAATTGGAAAGATGTGACCTGTCTTACCCAGAAATAGGCTGAGAGGAATTTGTCCCTGAAAGGTCAGGCAGAGGTAGCGAATGCCTACATCGCCTCTGTCATTATTTATCGCCTGACTGTCGTTCCTTACCCCAGTTACTGCTTGATTAGATTAGAGCGCATCCTGTTTATTTTCTTGTGGAAGAGACGCGTTCCAATGGTCAGGCAGTTAGTCTGATGCCAACTCCCTCTGCGTGGCAGCTTAGGCATATCATGGCTTTTGATGCGCATACACGCACTCAGGTTCAGCCACCTGCAACGATTTCTAGAAGGTGAAAGTGTGGGCTCCTTGATGGAGCTGCAGTCCTGGGTAAAAGATAGGCCGAGACTGGGCGACAGGCGCTCACTGTACTCTACAAGTCGGGCAATAGAATCGGTGGAGGTTTCACTTTAGCTATATACAGAGGATTAGTAGCGGGGAAGTATGACATCATTGGGGAGACCTAGGCGTCGACGAGGACGAACTGACAAGTCTATTCCGGAGGACTTTCCGGTCGGGGACTTCTGGACAATTTCCAGATGTTTTGGGCCTGGCAGTGCTACTAGGGGGGGAAGGTGTACCAGTTCGAGACAAACTCTACAAACACGGATCTGCTGTCAGATGGACTTGTCCGAGGTGCTCGCAGAGCGGCGAAATCGTTCTGCACACACTCGTTCAGTGTTCGGACATTGCTGACTTGTGAAGTTATGTCGAACAGCTGCTGTCGCGTGTGGGACGGATCCGTCTGTCGGCCGAGTCCATAGTGATGATTACCCCGCCGCCCTTCTTTAATTGAGCAGGCAATGCAATTTTCCTTTGTGTCTGGTGCCTGTGGCGAAAGAGGTTATCTGGTGGACGAGGCTGAAAGGAATGAGGACAGAAACATTCCTCTTCGGTAAAGCCCTCATGGACTTTTTCAAGTTTCACTTGAAAAGGAATGTCGGAGTGGAGAGGGACGTGCTGTCCTCGAGTGAATTTATGAAAAGGTGAGTGAAAGGTGCGAAAATGGCAAGTGTGATTGGTACCACTCTCAGTGTAGACCTGTGAGTCGGAAGAAAGAAGTTGGAGAGGGCACTCGTCCTTGATATTCAGGGTGATCTTGGATGGTGGGGCTCCTCGATTATCCCCGGAGGTCCTCCTGTATCAGGGAAGGGGGCCATCATTATCACTTTTTCTCCCTCTTCTTCTTGTGTCGTATACTATGTATACTTCCCTTCTTCTAATGTATACCATATATACTTTTTTTTATCATTCCATCACACTTTATGTCTGCAAAGTGCTTAGCGCCATTTCGTCCATTCTTACATTCTGAGTTCAAGTTCCGCCGAAGTCGACTTTACCTTTCATCCTTTCGGGGTCGATAAATTAAGTACCAGTGGAACACTGGAGTTGATGTAATCGATTTACCCATCTCCACAAAATTTCGGGCCTTGTGCTACAGTAGAAAGGATTATTATTATTATTATTATTATTATTATTATTATCATCATCATCATCATCATCATCATCATCATCATCATCATCATCATCATCATCATTATTATTCACCGCGGAATACATAAGACGTGTTTGCAAACGCTCCAGGTTGGTGCAGCTTAAAACGTTTATTTACACCGATTTGGTTCTTATTTGCATTATTTATTTTATTCCAAGTTGTCAATAGAAACACCATGTACCTGTTACTGCTTTTCTACGGTTGTTTAAGCCCCTGTGGGGGCTATATTCGGCCCACCAAATAAGTTCGGTGATTTAAACAAACACAACTCAACAAGATGGCGGAGTGCGTCTTGAAAGAAATGAGAGAAAAGAAAACAACCCCACCCATGATTTTGGTGACTGCTAAAGATTTCCCTCCCCTTCCCTCCGTTACTAGCAACAATACAGAAGAAGGGGAGGAGAAAAACGAGACTATTACAGTAGAAGGTCCATCTTGTTGTAACAGTAATAGTAGCAGCAACAGTAACTGCAGTAGCAGTGACAAGAGTGGCAGCCGTAGTGGTAGCAACAAACATAACGAAAGAGACAGCAACTGCAGCAGCAGCAGCAGTAACGATAACAACAGCGACAATGATAGCAAAAGTGACAACAGCAACAACAACAAAACCAATACCAACAACATCGACAAGAACAGCGATAACAACAACAGCAGCAGCAGCAACAACAACAGCAGCAACAACAACAACGAGAACATTACCAACAACAAAAAGCACGTTCGCGACAGCAGCAACGGAAAAGAAACAACGCTTTACCTCACAAATAGGGGCGAAAGAGAAGAAAAAACATAGTCCAATCTAACTATTTCGTCAGAGGCAATTGAAGCAGTGGAGAGAAAAACCGTGCTTTTCAGATGCATCTCAGCAGAGACGAAAAGAGCAGCTTTAATAGTCCAAGTAGATACTGAAGCGGCGTTGAGGTACATCAGAGATGACATCGAATATATAGCGAGGGACAACCAATACGGTACCATTTCGGTGCTGCTTAAGTCAGAAGCTCTCGGTATGAAACATTCACTGACCCCTTGCAAAACCAGCAAAATCATTATGTACCCCCTCCCACACGGGGAAACAGCACGTGTCTACATTCTTAGGATCCCACCAGGACTTGATACTTGGGATGCGTAATCGTGGAGGGACGGATACCGTCCCGACAGAGGTGACAAGATATACCAGGGAGGACTGGTGCGAAGCGGACCTGGAGATACTTCTCCAGATCAGACCCGAAAACATAAAATCCCGGACCACACCGTCTCCAGAATGGGACGGTGATACACATCATGACTGAGGGCAAACGGCCGCATTGTTTAGCGTGTGGAGAAACGACTCATTTGCGAGCTCGCTGCACCCAACTGGTACAAATTGCAAGGAGTCAAAGGCCTCCATTGCTGCCTACACCGAGACGAGGACCACAAACAACACCAGCACCGGAAAAACCACCACCAACAACGCCAAAGACATTAACCACCCTAGGGAGGAACAAAGAAAGCTCTCCCATTTGCCTCACACCAAGCAAAAATACACACATAAACATTATTATAAACATACACACAGACACACTTACAACAACGGACCCCTCATCTTCCAGTAGTGAAGATGAAAGAAAACCAAATGGCCCCAAAAAACAAAAAAGAAAGCATAAAAGAAAAGCTCCACAAAGCGTAACAATACCCACAATAAAAAAAAATACAGACACCACCCACGCAAACATCTCCCCAAAAACACCAACACCAACGCCAATACAGTCAGCACCATCACTGTCACCAGAATCCCCCAAACGCAAACAACCTAAACATAAGAACAAACACTCACACAAACATCTAAAACTGACAGCACATACAGACACAACAGAAACAACAACAACAAGACCATTACCACAGTCAAGCAAAGAAATTAAATACCACCAACACAAAACACTCAATTTCGTACACATCAGAAGCGATAACGAAGAATTGATGGCCCTCGTAACACAAACCATTGAATTTGAAACATTTGAATTGAGCACATTTCATGTACCAGATTTATTTCTGGTGCCAAAGTCGATCGATTCCTATACAAAAATTCGAGAGAGCTTTCCGGAGGAAGTGGGAACCCCGAACAGGAGACCCACATCAAGGCTCTTTAATGTGTTCCAAAAAGATCCCCACCATCACCACCACCAATTATGGAAGTCGAACCACCCGACCTTCACTAGAGATAAGTAAACCTTTCCCTTCTCTCTTTAGCTTGCCAACATGGCCATATTAAGAGTAGGATTTCTAAATTTACAAGGCCTGGGGACGCCCTGGAAGCAAGGTCACCTGCTCAACGACCTCAAGTCTCTAGAATTGGGTATAATTGCTGTCAGTGAGACCAGGATTTCTAATACACGCGCACTGGTCCCCGTGTTCAACGACTATCAGATCTTTGCGTCTGTTAGTCGGCCGGGAATGGGAGGTGGATTGACGGTGCTATTTAAGAAAGAACTGGATCTCGAGATAAGGTCGATCTTCTGGGATCCGGACGGGAAATTGGTGGTTCTGGACGTGAGCAATAATGAAGGTAGCGCCTTTAGACTGGCAACCGTTTACGATCCTACCGGAGCCAAACGGCCGGATCTCTTTCGGCGTCTGGGAGCCTTTCTAGGTACGTCTCGCCCTTTACTGTTAGTAGGGGACTGGAACGGAATCTTAGCCCAACGCTAGGATTGTATGGAAGTAGCTAATATAAGAGGGAGATGCAAAAGCCTGAAGCTCCTGACAGGTACCGACGAGATTTCCCTAATGCGCCAGTGTGGACCTGGACCAACCGCTTAGGTTCATCTAGACCATATATAGATAGAATTTTCACTAGGAAAATAGATAGTAATAGTGTAGGATGTCCACTTTTTAAAATGGTCGCCTATTCAGACCATAATTTTGTAATCTGTACGATCAACCTAGATAGGACGCGTAGGTTAAGTTCTACTGGAAGCTAAACATGTCGTTTCCGGTACGTAAGGCTTACAGGGACCGGTTCAACAATTTAGTTAAGCAGATGTTGACAGTGGGGATCGTCAACAACGGGTGGTGGGCGGCTCTCTAAAGAGAGATTAGACTAATATCGATAGGGTTTAGCAAAGAAATAGCGTTAGAAAAAAATACAAAGGAGTAGCTAAATTCGACGAGGCTACTTGCAGTGGCATTGCAACCGACGTGCTAGCAGCAAGAATGATATTAGACCAGTTCTTCAATGCGAGACATTGACAGAGCTAAGGCGTGTACTCTAAGAAATGAGGGATCAAAGCTGCTCGATGGGCCCGCGTGGCGGAGGTGCAGCGTGGTAACACCACCACGATTCGGTCTTTGATGGACCGAGACGGACACGAGCTGAGCGATTCCAGGCAGATGTGTGAGGCCTTTCGCCAACAATTTGCTCGGTTGTTCGGAGAAAGCAGCGGGGCGGAGATGGTGGCGGACTTCAGTCCCTACCTCGGCGACTTGCCGCGTCTCTCGACGACCGAAGCTGTACGCTGTGAAAGACAGATAACTTCAGCCGAAATTCAGGATGCCCTTGTCGGCTGCACGAGACGTAAGTCCCTCGGTTTAGATGGTCTTCCGTATGAACTTTACGTAAATATGCCAGACTTGTTCTCCGATCTCCTCGAAGCATTCTACTGCACCTGGTAGCAGAACGGGAGTATTCCCAGTTCTGTGAGCCGGGGTGTAGTGACGCTGATAAGGAAAGACGAAAACAAGAGGGACACATTAAATAACTTCAGGCCCATAACTCTGAGTTTAAGATTTTGGTCAAGGTATTAGCGAAGAGGTTGGTACTTGTCGTCGAGGATTTGGTTGGAGAGGCACAAACCTGCGCAACCCCGACTAGATCCATACACGACAACCCCCACCTCAGTACATCATAGGAAGGGTAGGGTGTAAACCTGGTTTCGGTGGGGCGCTGATCAATCTAGATCAATCGAAAGCATTCGATATGGTCGACCATCAATATCTAGAGGCTGTCCTCAGAGTAGCTGGCTTCGGTCCCGTCTTCAGAGGTTGGATCGCTGCAATGCACAGCGGCATCTGTTCGGTGGTCAAAGTTAATGGCCATCTCTCGGAACCGTTTCAGATCTCAAGTGTGCCCTCTTCCATCTCTTCTGTGCGTACTGACTCGAGCATCCTGCTCGAACCGGAACGCAGAAAGGCTGTGTCGGCGTATGCGGACAATATCACCGTTATGGTGTCGGACACCTCAGATTTCGAGGTGGTCAGCACATCATAGCTGTAAGACCTATTTATAAAAGTTCTAAAATCTTCACAGCCTAAAAAATTTTATTTATATATATATATATCTGTGTGTGTGTGTATGTGTACAAAAATGCATATATAGCCAGATAGATGACTGGTTGTAATGACGCTAGTAGAAATATGAGCCGATTTCCTTATTTACTTAGCGCTATCGTTCATATGTAAATAAACACACTCTCTCCCTCTCTCTATCTCTTTCTCTCTCTCTCTCTCATTCTCTCTCTCACTCTCACTCTCTCTCTCTCTCTCTCTCTCACACACACACACACACACACACACACATACACACACACACACACACACACACACATACACACACACACACACACATATATATTTCTTTTATTCATTAATTATCTGGTTTCAGTCATTTGGCTGTGACCATGCTATCGTATATATAATATATATATATATATATGTATGTATGTATGTATGTATATGTATATTAATGGGATTTATATAAGCCTAAAACATATAGCGATCACCGTGACTAAGAAAAATAGTGTAATAATGGGGCATATAAGCCTGTGACGGAAACAAGTAGGTTTTTCTATCCGCGTGGGACACGAACCCACATCCCTTTTTAACGCGACTTAGTGTGTTACCGTCACATGCGGATAGGAAAGCCTACTTTTTTCCGTCGAATGCTTTTATTCTCCATTATTAGACTATGTTTCTTAGTCATTGCACGGTGATCGCCATAAGCTTTAGGCTTATATAAATACCATTATTATTCTTTACAGGATTGTAAAACCCGGCACCGTATAAGAAAACCATTCGAACCGATATATATATATATATATATATATATATATATATATATATATATATATATATATATACATACATATATATATATTATATATTTAAAGCTCATAATATAATCGTTTATTCCTTTGTTATCTTTTTCTGTTATATATATATATATATATATATATATATATATATATATATATATATATATATATATATATATATATATATACGCACACACACATATACACATACGGTACCGAGGAACCTTATAGAAGAAGAGGCACTGATTATGACTTGACGGTAGTGTTTCCCTCCTGAACTTGTTTCTGCTCTTTATCTATGACATTCCAATTCCCAATCATTAAGAATTGTTCCCTCCTGTGTTCAGTTTGAGGCTCTGGAGCACGCAACCCTTGTGCTCCCAACGCACGCGTCGCATAACACGTTGTAGGCTCTGGTACCCTAAATTTGAATGGAGGGTGGAATCCCCACTATTCAGGTGTATTGTTAAGTATGTCTGCATAAGCGAGAGTGAGAATACTCACAAGCGTCCGGCAATCAGATTGTGTTATGGAGTGGACCACACTTAGTAAGCGGGTTACTTCCGCGTTGGCGGGATTTGAACTAAGAACCTAAGAACACTAAATGGACATTTTTCCATTGTTGTAATCACTCTGATATTCCATCAACTTGTAATGTATCCTAACATTTACAAGGACGTAAGTTTTTCAGATGGAATAACTTTAGGTAGCACCTGGCTGGAATATTAACTCGGAACCCCAGGCACTTTGTCCGATGCTCTATCAATTCGGCCGATTCATCGCCCTTCCATCAGCTTAGCATTGACTTCTAACATTGGCACCATACCTAAATATATATACAAGCGTAGCCTTGGACCATACCTAAATATATATACAAGCTTAGCCTTGGACGTGAAGTGCCTCCTTCAGGCAAAGTTTGCAGGTTGAGCGTTGACTTCGGTAGGGAAGCCCTGAGTCCAGTATGGACCATGATAGAGTATAGGGTATATTTGTATTTTGAGATGATGTATGTGGTTGGCGAGTGTCGTAGATTTACTATGTTTATCGTATTTAAAAGAATGGAGGTGAGCTGCATATCGTTGCTTAACAATTTTATCCTATGTATATGGCTGTAGAGTTGTGTAATAGATATGAAGCTTAGACTGAATGAAGGACTATTGTGGCTTTTGCAAATCATTGAAGTTTTAGGATGCAGTAAAGACGTACCCATTTGTCCTACAAAGTGAATTCAATGCCCATGTTGGTATTCCGGATCTGGAATGGAGTGATTGGGAGGAATGGCGACTCTGAACTCAACACGAATGAAGAGACTTTACTAGACTTCTGTGCTGGAAATGAGCTCCCAAATATAAACACGTTCTTCCACCACATTCTACCCATAAGCACAGAGATGCTTTGAGACAGAGGTGTCACGGATAGATTTTATTGTCTTGGACCACTTTGATTCTATATTGGACATTCATGTAATGAGAGGGGCGGAACCATCAACTGATCACCACTTAGTTGTCTGCAATCTGAGACTATCTACAGCAGAGAAAAACTCAGGAAACTGGTAATTCCAGTGCAACTTATAGAATAACGCTGGAAGCCCTGGCAGATGATGGATCAGAAACAAACATGCGGACACTATTGCATCCAAATTCAGAGTTTCCTGAAGAGACTAAGGATGTCGAAACTAAGTGGAGACTATTTTGTTCCACAGTTTCTTCTTCGGCTGTACATTGTTGTGGAAGAAAACGGTATCAGGTGGTAAAAGAACCCCCTTGTATAACCAAGAAGTTGAAAATACCATTCGAGCAAAAAAAGAGGCTTAGAAAACTTGGCTTCGAAGCAACTGTTCCCTTTTGCGCAGGTGGTACACTGAGGTGCAAAAAGTTGCAGCAGATGTAGTAAAAACGTCCAAGGCTAAGCTGGGATGAGTTTGGAGTTAAACCGAACTCTGTGTTTAGATTGTCTAATAAATTATTCTGGTAGACCATCCTATGATTTCATAACAAGTGGCCTTCTTCCACACGTGCCCTGAAGAATTCGGCTGGGGTTCTTCTCTCTATAGTGAAGAGCGTTCTTGGGAGATGGAAAAAGTTCTTTGCTGACCTCCGAATCCAGTCACGGTAATCTTCTGGTGAACACGAAGTGCATTTAGGGACGAGGACCGACTTCACAGAGGCTGGAGTCATAGAGGTGATTAAAGAGATCAAATGCTGCAAGGCCGCTGGAAAGGATAAAGTTGAACTTGAGATATTAGAAGGCTTAACTGGAGAAGGTATTCTCAAGCTTCCTCGTATATGCCAGTTGACTTGCTCCACTGGAAAGATAGCAACGCAATAACAATCTGTGGTGATAATCTCAATTTTTAAAAAGGGAGACAAGAAACAGTGCTCTAATTATAGAGGAATCTCCTTGTTGAGCCTCCCTGGTAAAGTCTACACTAGGTATCTGGAAAAGAGGTGTAGGGAAATTGTCGAGCCAAAGCTAGCTGAAGAACAGTGTGGTTTCGTCTGTGACACAGTGCAACCGAACAGATATCCCATCTACAGCATGTCTCCATGAAATCATGAGAATATTGCTAAGAGGTATACGCCTGATTTGTAAACTTCAAAAGAGGCATATAACTGTGTGTCGCGGTACATGCTGTTGAGGATCTGTTTGGGATTAGTGAGTACTTCTGGTTATCACGAAATTCTTATACGAATGCCTGGCTGTTTGTGTTCGGGTAAATGTTGCTAAGTCGAAACCTTTTAGCGTGAGTGTTGGACTTCAGCTGGGTTGCATATTGTCACTTCTCCTTTTCATACATTTTATGAAGTAGATTGACATGCACAGCCGTTGTGGAAGTGGTATCACAGTTTGGTGGGTATAGGATTGGTCAGCTGATATTTGCAGACGACATGGTACTATTTGATCTCAAAAGGTAAACTCCAGCATGAACTGAATGGGTTTACCGCTGAGGGCTGCAAGGCAGGGATGAGAATTAGTGTTTCGAAGACTGTGACATTGGTCCTGTCAAGAAAGTTTTCCCAGTGCACTTTGCGTGTTAGAGGAACATCACTGAGACAATAGGAGAAGCTTAGGTATCTCGAGACCATATTCTTGACAGATGAGAAGCTGGAGTCTGAATTGGATGCTAGAATTTTTGGTGCGGACAAAGTAATGCACCACCTTCAGCATTCGATCCTCTAAGGAAAGGTTGATAAGAAAAACCAAACTTGCAAACTTCAATTTGGTTTTCGTGCCTATCCCCAACTATTATCATGAACGTTGGGTATTGACCGAAAGCGTACGATCGCGAATACAACCGGCCGAAATGGGATTCCTCCGAAGGGTATCTAGAGAAACGTTACTGGACAGTGTGTTTGCTCAGAAACAGGGAGTCTTCCAGGTCGAACAGTTACTTCTCTACATTGAGAAGTCACAGCTCCGGTACTACAGATATGTAATTAGAATGTTGCAGTAAAGAATTGCAAGAAAACCTAGCAGTAGACAAAGAATGAGATATCTGTAGTCTCATTTGGTCAGTTTGGGGATCCGGCTGGGGAGTCTAATGATGGTTGTTTCTAATAAAGCCCTATGATGGAGATTCTGCCGTCACAATCCTCACAAAAATAGTGGACGGAGATGGGGAGGTAGGATGGACATATACATGCGTATATTTTTGAGTGTATACACATGTGTGTGTGTTCGTGTATGTATGTGTGTGCGTGTGTGTGTGTGTGTGTGTGCGTGCGTGTGTATGTGTGTATGTGCACGTGTGTGTGTGTGCTTGTAAATATATATAATTTACTGTTTCGTTATTGGTGGGATCAACAAAAAAGTACGCCATCTAGTAATTTAATATACACAGAATTTAAATACTGTGAGAATTTAATAAGCTAGCAGGTTTGAATAGCAAGCCTTGTATTTCCTAACAAGTTTTCAGACTCAAATATACAACATGGCTGGTCGAATTTATCCAAAACGAACAGCCATTTTGTATATTGAAGGATTGCTTGAAAGTACAAGGTATGTTATACGAGCGTATGAGTTTATTGTGCTTTCACAGTAGCTCGATTTTATATGCTATATAATCTCTCTCTCTCTCTCTCTCTCTCTCTCTCTCTCTCTCTCTCTCTCTCTCTCTCTCTCTCTCTCTCTCTCTGTATATATATATATATATATATATATATATATATATATATATATATATATATGCTACATGCGTGGGAAATTCTGTCTGTGGGTGTGTTTGTGGAGTTGTTAGCTAACTCCTCCTACATAGTTTTATCGATTTTGATGAAACTTGACACTTGAGTAGAACTCATGTCTGGAAACCTCATAGTATACCCAGTTTGTTGAAAAATCGATAAAAGATACCCTGGAATGGATCCTTATAAAAACAAGGGAAACAACCTATTCATTTTCCTAAATTATTTGGTAATAGGTATGCTTATTTCGTAGTACTTGAACTGTTAGAGTTATTCTCGCAATTTATCCAGTACAACACTTAAACAAGTAAATTGTATTTTCCTAAACAATAGATCCACTTATTTCGGTTCACGAATATACCAATACTAGCGCTCCTGATGGTAATATTGTCTGGGAACGCACAAAGGCCCTTTTCAGAGTTATTTACTTTGAATTGTTACTATCTCATATCTGATTAGCCTGTTATTACGTAACATGCTTCACGATTTTAGTATGCATATTGGTATCTCCTTCTATGTTCTGGGAACGCATTAAAGCCCTTTTCAGGGTTACCTTATTTGAATTTTTACTATCAGGTAACTAATTTCCTGTTATTACATAATTGACTTCACAGTTTGGGTATTCATAACTTATTGGGAATTTCTAAAAGCAAGATCCTGTGTAAGTCAGTTCGGTATTCTCTGTAAATGCACAAAAATCGTTTCAAAGGCTACATACTTTACATTGTTGTTATTGGATTAGTGAAACAATTATGAGAATGGAACCAAGGGATAAGCCCCGCTTTCCCGAGAATTACCGGGTACGTCAGCTAGTATATATATATCTATATATATATATATATATATATATATATATATATATATATATAAACATAATTAAGGGATCAGCAAATATTTGCTTCACCATATACCGAAGTTCAGAAATAGCAGCTAAAAAAGCTGAGAATCCCACAGATAGCATCACTTGTAACTCACAAAGGCAAAAACAAGAAGAAAAAAACAATGAAAAACTAACCATTCCGAAGGTTAACAGTAGACGCGTTTCTGGATTATGATTGATACTCAATTTCCTTCATCAATACTGTATTCCAGCAGTAAATTTGACTATGCTAGCAAACTGTGCAAGCATGAACGAGTAACATTCCACACCGACACAGATCTGAAAGCATAACCGAATCCACCTCGGTCAGCCAGTCTAACTGTACTTCCTTCAAGAAATTACCATGTGCGCGACAAGCGATACCGCAGAGAATCTGCGTATACTAACAGGGAGTGAATAATTATTACAAATTAAAAGGGTAAAGGATTATCAATTTATTAGTTAATAAATCAATTAACAATTAATAATTTTTACCAAGCCCATCGGTATGAAAGCACCATTATTGGTGGAGAACTTATTTAAAATCTCATATATATTTATAAACATAATTAAGGGATCAGCAGATATTTGCTTCACCATATACCGAAGTTCAGAAATAGCAGCTAAAAAAGCTGAGAATCCCACAGATAGCATCACTTGTAACTCACAAAGGCAAAAACAAGAAGAAAAAAAACAATGAAAAACTAACCATTCCGAAGGTTAACAGTAGACGCGTTTCTGGATTATGATTGATACTCAATTTCCTTCATCAATACTGTATTCCAGCAGTAAATTTGACAAATATTTGCTGATCCCTTAATTATGTTTATAAATATATATGAGCTTTTAAATAAGTTCTCCACCAATAATGGTGCTTTCATACCGATGGGCTTGGTAAAAATTATTAATTGTTAATTGATTTATTAATTAATAAATTGATAATCCTTTACCCTTTTAATTTGTAATATATATATATATACATATATGAAAGAAGTTGAAAACGCACTGGTGAGTGTTTTGGATGGTTTATTTTTATAGGTTTAAATGGTTTCACAGACTTTTATGATTTTCAAAAGCTAAGTGAAAGATAGAAAGATATGAGGCTATGCCACAATTGTCATGCTTCTGACTGAAGTTCGAAAATTCTACCATTCTACCCATAAATAGAGAGATACTTTGTGACAGTGATCATGGATAGATTTTATTGTCTTGGAGCTCTTTGATTCTGTATTGGACCTTCATGTAATGAGAGGGGCAGAATCATCACCTGATCAGCACCTAGTTGTCTGCAGTCTGAAATTATCTACAGTAAGGAAATTCTCTTGTTTTTATAGAGAGAACATAGCTCAAATTAGTATCTGTTTAGGATACAACTTGATTACCAGATGATTATCACGTGATTAAGCTTTAAATGTTTGTAAATTCCTTGCTAACTGACATTGCTGCGTTAATGTCATGTGACAATATTTTTTGCGGAGAAAATTAAGGCTGACATCGTGTCTAGTGACAATCTCAAGCAATCAGGACTCTCTAAGTTTAACCTTTCAAGTTGTAGAGTGGACAGCATTTTTCTGTATATAGTCCAGCGGCTGAATGGTTATGATTTGTATGTATGTGCATAAGCATAAAATCTTGTTCGCCACTAAATCTTAGTATTAGTTTCATGCGAGAAAAAGTCATGATTCTGCCGAAAGTTTAGGTTGTTAGCTGTGTAAATTCAAAGTTCCAGAATAAGTTTGTGTGTGAGTGGTTGTTGGTGAATGAACTTTGTTGAAGTTTATTTATTCGTGGTTTGTATTTTTGTATGAATATATTTTCTTTCTTTATTCATGTTTGATCTGTGGTATTGATTGAAGACAAAGGTAAAGCAAGAAGACTTGGAATTTGGGGGACTTATTTTTTGCGCATATGTCCGTTTGCCCATTTAGTGGGATCTCACTAGTACTGGGATCTTGTATTTGTTGACGATGGATAGTCAGTTTATTTCCGAAAGTGTTGTTTGACCTATGTAATCCTCGTTACATCATTTACATTTAATCACATATATCAAAACAGGTGAAATAATTTTTTTACAGTAACAATCTGTCCTGATTTAAGTTTACATATTTTGTTTTCGATGAGGTTGATGCAAATCCTACAGTTAGGGCGACCACACTTTTCGACTGTTGGTGTGGGGCTTGTAGAGGGTCATTTAGTGCTGGTGAATAATTTTTTTAGGCATTTTGATTGCCTTTTACTTTTGATTATTTTGTGTACTTCGGGTGCATGTTTGATTCGTGGATCTTGTCTCAGTAGTGAAATGTTCTGGTGGATAATGTAAATCTTTGTATACTGTTGGTTGTGTGCTGTAATAAAGGGTAGAGTATTGGGTATATCTGAAATGTGTTTTTTTTTTTCGTAGTTCTTGAATATCTATTGCTTTGGTGCGTTCTATTCCGTTGTCTATTAACATTGATGGTTATTGTCTTTTAGTATTTGCTTTAATTCCTGGAGACTTTTGTTACGAGTTTCAATATTTGAAGCAATTGTGCAGATTTTTCTTGCTAGATTAAATGAAATAATCTTCGTGTGTTTGGGATGGCATAAAGAGAATAGCATGTATTGTTTAGAATCTGTAGGTTTGTAGTGAATGTCTGCTTCAATGTTTGGGCCTGTTTTCATGATGAGAATGTCCGGGAATGGTAACTGAGTTTTACAGTATTCAATGGTGTAGTTAATACTGTTGCTTATGTTATTAACTAGGTTTTAGAAATCAATAAGCTGGTCAAATGTGTTCCTCTAGCGAATCAGGCCGTCATCTGAGTAATGTTTCCAGATTTCTAGTAAATATTTATGAAAGTTCAAGCCGTATTTAGATTGTTCATATATCTGGACCTCCATTTGCTTGTAAATATTGCCGTTAAAGTAAAAAAAATGTTGTTTTCAAGAATGAATTTTAATCCTTCAGTGATGAAACTTTTTTCAGTTATGCCCGAGATTTCATGAAGGAATATTTCAAGCCAAAAGTCTATTGGCTCTAATCCAAATCGGTGCTGGTTGGTGGCATAGAGGTTTTTTTTTTGGTTTTTTTTTGCAAAACCCTTTGCATAGCGTCTTGTGTTGTCCTTTAATGTTTTGATTTATATTAGCCCTTGTAGCCAATAAAAGAATTTATTATTATTATTATTATTATTATTATTATTATTATTATTATTATTATTATTATTATTATCATTATTATTTATTGCCTTTTCACAGCTTCTAATGCTGGAGATGTACTACAGTGACAGCTGTTCACTACCAGTGAACTAAGGTAACACTCCTTATTTTTCGAGCACTATCCGGAGTATTTGAGCGGCTCCAAGCAGTGATGTTTTCTGCAAGTGCTCCACTCTTATTGCAGCATCTATTTGTTCCATGTACTTCTCAAGATTTTTGCTCACTGTTCCCAGGGCTCCGACAATTATTATTATTATTATTATTATTATGATAAATTATTATTATTATTATTATTATTATTATTATTATTATTATTATTATTATTATTATTAACTGCGGAATACGTAAGACATTCTTTCGAACACGCTTCGTAAGTTATGTTTTAAACTGTGTTTTTAACCCTGTCTTTATAAATATGTTATAAATGTTTGTTATAAACTGACAATAAAGTCACTAAAAACCTTTTGGCAGGTGTTCGGTAGTTGTTTCTGTCTTTTACACATCTTGTGTAAAAAAACAAAAAAACAAGATGGTGTTGTCATCACCTTTACCATCGGTATTGCAACCATCATGGGAGTGTTGAAAAGAAAAGCCATTCCTCCCACCAGCCCTCCCACAGAAGATTTTCCCCTCTTGTATCACTCACTCCCCAGCGACAACAACAACAGCCTAAGCATTGTGAGAACTCGCGAAGCATGTGAAATCAGTAGCAGCAACAGCAGAAATGCAAAGTCGGAAAGAGAAAGACAGAAGATAGCAGAAATAACAACACCACTACGGATACTATTGACACCTGCGAAACCGAAATCACCAAAATAATGACAATGTTAGATAATGTTAAGAACACCGACCAAAACAATAATACCACCAATTTTTTAAAAAATTTCCAACGTAGCCAGCTTTAGAAAAGAAATGCTTCTGCTGGCCCTTAATGAAAATGCAAAAGAATTGGCCCAAGCCAAAAGAATCATAAAAATTAAGCGGGGTAAGGCAGTGATTCTTGTACCCACTGAATGGTTGGAAATGAAAGAAAACAGAATCTATTTATTTTAAAGGTGTCTCGCGCAAGAGCAGGCGAGCAGAAATATCATCTATATGTCAAGTTGAGGTTGTTCTAAAGACATCTGTCAGTATCGAGATCGTCTTCAAAAGTGAGGAATTCGCACGTAAACAGGCAGTAAAGCCCCAATGGGGTGAAGAGTGGGTTCTGTATCCAACCAACCTTTCAAAAAGAAATACCAAAACAAAAATACCAGGCGTTCCGCCAGGCGTGAAGTTCTGGTGGATTGTAGCGTGCGTGGTAGTGTATTTAGAGTCACTCCTAGAGGTGAAACGGAGCAGCAAGGATAACCATTGAAATTCTGCTCCTTGTGAAACCGGAAAACATGGAAAAATCCCGGACCATATACAGATGCTCAACGGGGTTGACATGCATGTTATAGTAGAAGGCAGAAAGCCTAAGTGTGACATTTGTGGGGTCACAAGCCACCTCACGGCTTTCTACCCCAAAACGACACGAGGCATGAGGCCATTCCCATCACCCAAACAAAACCCTCAACAATAGCAACAAGTGAGACAATATGCCACACATGCAGCCTCATTTTCAGGTGAAGCACAAAAACAGTAGAGATAACCACACAGGAAGTCTCACCAGACTAGCACTCCGTCTCCCCCTCTCTCAAGCACACACTGACAGCGGCGCTCACAAAAACACAGATAGAGTCAGACACCCCGAGGCTGATTCCACAGACACTGGTGCCGCGTAGCGAAGACGAGAGGAACAGCAAAAATAAAAGAACCCAAAACAAAACGTTAAAGAAAAGTACCTGACCCACACAAATAATAGAAAGTGCAAAGGCAACAGACATATCTACATCAACACCAGCCCCACCGGCTACACTATCACTACCTCTTCTCAAAAAAGAAAGCACATACACACACAACAGTCAACCACAGAAACTCCCAATTTCGTGCTGGTGAGGAGAGCCAACAAACATTTGATGGACCGAAAATTGAGAGAGAGGGTGCAATACATGACTCCAGCTCCCTTAGAGTTCGGGAAAGTATGATGCTGGTACAGATGCCACTAAAGGTTGTAGGGCGCTGGACCGAAAGACTGGCTAAATTGCTCGGGGTCTGGTTTGGTCCGAACCTCCAGGTGGACAAGAACTGGGGGAAGTGACAAGCAGAGTAACCAATCTCACCCAGAAATGAATAAAGATAAAGCTGTCGCTGAAAGGTCGGGCGGAGGAGGCGAATGTATACATCGCTTCCGTCATCTATTACCACCTGACCGTCGTCCCTTGCCCTGCTTCATGGCTAACCAAGCTGGCGCGCTTGCTTTTCCGCTTTCTGTGGAAGGAACGTGTTCCGCTCGTCAGTCAACAACCACTGAGTGGAGGACTGAGCATGCCGTGACTAATGATGCACAGACACGCGCTGAAGCTACATCTCCAGCATTTTCTTAACGTGAGAGGTGCCTGCTGAAGTGCACCTGGCGGTTGGAATAACCAGATTGTGTAGAGTTCTGCAGTTGGCCCTGTGAGGAACCCCCATCTTTTCGGGAATTTTTATCGTTAAATTATTTGTTATTTGTTTTTGCTACGTATTGTATACACGGCATTGTTCAACCCCCTCCCATCTGTCCCTTGTATTGTACTGCTCTTATTTGTTTTGTGTTCGGCCCTTGTGGCCAATAAAAGAAAGTATTATTGTTATCATCATCATCATCATCATTATTATCATTATTATTATTATTATTATTATTATTATTATTATTATTATTAGTAGTAGTAGTAGTAGTAGTAGTAGTAGTAGTCTTATTTTTATCACTGCACTACCGAGCACAGCTTTGTGTTCCTTGGGTATGTGCTGTGGTTTGTTGTGATGCTTTTATTTTTATTGTATTTAAAGTGTTTTACGTAGGATGTGTGTGGTGCCTAGTAGTGTTATTTTGTGTATCTTATATATACTTATTAGTTTTTGGTTTTTGTTATGTATTTGTCTGAATATTTTTATCATACCTAATGCGCTTACTATAATAGGAATTGTTTCTGTTTTTAGACTCCACATTCGAGTTACCTCTATTTCCAAGTCATTGTATTTTGAAAGCTTCTCCATTTTTTTTTAGAGAAACATTGTCATCTATTGGTATTGATACATCGATTACAAAGCATTTTTTTTCTTGATGATCTCTGACAGCTATATCCGACGTATTGGTCTTAATTTCTCTATCTGTGTGTATTGGCATATCTCATAGTATGGTCTGCTTTCTCATTTTCTGTTGTTATTCCATAGTGTTGGCATAGCTTCCAGTGTATATAGATCCAGGACTGGGCAGCCAGAAACAATATGGTTTATTGTTTCTTGTCCATCTCTACATATTCTGCAGTTATTTGTTATGTTTCTTTTCATTATATGTTTTTGGTAATTTCTGGTGGGGAGGCGTTGATCTTGTGCTGCAATTAAAAATCCTTAAGTCTCTGCTTTGAGTCCTGAGTTTCTCAGCCGTTGTTGGGATTTTGCTTTGTCTATTTCTTTTGCGTTTAGTTTAACCTAGTATTTGCCATGAAGGGACTTTCTTGCCATCGTTTTATTATGAAACGTTTCTGTTCCGGTTTTAGTTTGGATTGCAGTTGTTTTACAGTGTTAGTTGTTTCTTCTTTTTCTTTATAACTGTTAGGTTCTATGACATCATTTTTGTATTTGTCAGCTTTTGTTTCTTTGTTTTGTTCGTGTTTTGTGGCTATTTGTATTAATCTTTTTTGCTTCTGAAGTACGTATTTTTGTAGTCCTATGGTGGTTATTTTGTAATAGTTTTCTAGCTGTATAAAGCCTCTGCCACTTTCGATACGTTGTGCGCATAACTTTTCTGTGTCAGATTTTGGGTGGTGCATCCTAAATGTTCTCATTATTTTTCTTGTTTTCCTGTCTATTAGTTCATTTAGAGTCCAATTAAGAATATTGTAGCTGCAACTTATAACTGGGACGAGTAGAGTGTTGATACCTATTATCTTGTTTTTCGCATTGAGCTCTGTTTTCAGTATTAATCTAACTTGTCTATAGTATTCTTTTCTCATTTTCTCTTTCATTTGTGTTCATACAATTATTTTTACTTTTATTTTATTATTATTATTATTATTATTATTATTATTATTATTATTATTATTATTATTATTATTATTATTATTATTATTACTATTGTTATTATTATTATCATCATCCTCATCATCATCATCATCATCATCATCATCATTATTATTGAGTCAAAGAGCAGTGCATGCCATCAAAGTAACACTGGGGTAAAATATACGAAGCCAGTATACCCATCATGACTACCCTTCTGATAAGGGTACACTAGGCACATGCATCACAGCCATATGTGCGCGACATGGTGATCTCATATCAAGATAAACAGCGCATGACCTTACAGGTGGGGCCCAGTTACAATTTTCTTCAGGTCGAGTAGCCCATTCCGCTCAAAAGGTCCCTGAATAAGGGCTGTTTAAGGATTTTGAACGAACACCTATGTTTTCAAAAGTGAATCATCAAAACCCCAAAGAATTCCTTTCTATTTCTGCTCGTGATCAGACATGCACATTTCGTTAGCCACTAAGAGACATGCTCAACTGGTTACGGTCAAACAACTGACAAGCAAATATGTGGTATTGAGCAGAATATTTGCTGAAGCCCATCTTTTGTACCGAGACAAAAATATGTACTTATTCTTGTTCTTGTTGTTGTCGTTATTGTTGTTGTTGTCGTTATTGTTGTTGTTGTCGTTATTGTTGTTGTTATAAACATATTGTCTATCAATCCAGTTTTGTCTTTTTTATTGTTTTTTTTTAAGTGAAATACAAAACAACTTCTTGGATGTTCACCACAAATGTGTTTAGAGCTTCCATATCCTACATATACGGCGACGAGGGAAAATAGAGAGCGAACAGAGAAACTTAAATTGTTTGCGTTTGATATAAGAATTTAAAGATATAATTATTTTTCCGTGTTAATATCACCACCACCGTTGATATGATATTTAAAAAACGGGAAAGGAGTTATTTTGTGTTGCTTCTCAAAGAGTATTTAACTGACTATTGTGAGTCGAGAGCAACTGTCAGTGTTCAAAGGTCAAGGAAGTACAATGTTCTCAGCTTGTCTGTAGGCTGAAGAATACAGAGAGGAACACTTGTCAAGATATTCTTGATGAATAAGGTGGTTCGTGACGTGTGGGAGTCATTGGTTGTCCCAGAAGGGGTGTCCCCATAGGCACAAAACCTGAAATTTTCTGTGGGAAGGGGACTACCAATGCTCAACTGGTACTAATTTTATCGACTGCGAAAGGAGGAAAAGCCGACCTCGGCGAAATTTGAACTAGTAACGAGAAGCCGGAAGAAATTATAAGTTGTTGTTACTGTTGTTTTTACTTTTGTTTTTGAAGTCTGTGAGCTAGCAGAATCGTTAGTACGCCGGGCAAAATGCTTAGCAGCATTTCATCTGTCTTTACGTTCGAGTTCAAATTCAGCTGAGGTCGACTTTGCCTTTCACCATTTCAGGGTTGATAAAATAAGCACCAGCTGAGCACTGAGATCGATGTAATCGACTATCTCCCTTCGGTGAACCTGCTGGCCTTGTGCCAAGATTTGAAACCGTTATTGTTGTTGTTGTTTTTGTTGTTGTTGTTGTTGTTGTTGTTGTTGTTGTTGTTGAAGGCAGTGAGCTAGCAGGGCCATTAACACGCCCGACAAAATACTTAGCGGCATTTCGTCCGCGTTTACGTTCTGAGTTCAAATTCCACCGAGGTCGACTTTGCCCTTTATCCTTTCGGAATCGATAAAATAAGTGCCACTTGAGCACTGGGATCGATGTAATCAACATAGCTCAACCCCTAAAATTGTTGACCTTCTGCCAAAATTTGAAACCAATATTATAATTGTTGTTGTTATTGTAGTTGCTGTAATCATTATTGTTATTATTATGCAATTGCTTAAGATGACAAGCTGGTTGAACTTTTAGTAACCCGGGCAAAATGCTTAGCACCCACTTCACGTCTTAGGTTGAAATTCCGCCAAAGTCGACCTTGCCTTTCATCTTTCCGGGGTTGATAAAATAAGTACCCGTTGAGCACAAGAATCCGTGTAATCGACCTGCCTCATCCCCACCAAATTTCAATCCTTGTGCTTATAGTAGAAAGAATTATAATGCAATTGTTGCACCGCAAATTTAAGTGAAACGCATATCTGTTACAATGTTCTTGTGAATATAATAACTTTATGCTTTCAAGAAATATGAAAAGGAGTGTTATTTCTTTAATTCTTCACACAGAAATTATTCATTTTGAAACCTTTTTATGAATCACTATCGTCTGAACTTTTCGTTTTTTCTTTTTTTCTCCCACCGAAATTTGTTAAAGTTTCATTCTTAGATTTCATGACAAGTACAATAAAATGCTATTATCTCACAATGCAGTTACATCAAACAATGACAATTGGCAGTACAGTGACATCAGTCATTACAGTGACATCAGAAAATTCGATAAAGATGTAAATTTTCTTTAACATGTCTTTGTTTTTGGAGCACAGATGTTCCAAGATTATTCGGGATGGTGGTGATGGTGGCGGCGGCGGCGGTGGTGGTGGTGACGGCGCTATTGCTGCTGCTACTGATGATGATGATGATGATGATGATGATGAGTAGGAGGAGGAGGAGGAGGAGGAGGAGGAGGAGGAGGATAGTGATGGTGAGAGTAAAGAAGCACAACAACAGCAAATTTCTTGAGTAAATAATGCCGCTGACATCTCGTTGAGGTAAACAACTGATTATAGATGTTTGTGGAGATAAAATATTTATTTCTTTCCACCACGGTGCAAGAAAAACAAAAGTTTTGTGGGATTATAACATTTAACAACAAAAGCAACAACTACTACTACCACCACACATACTACCACTACTACTACTACTACTACTACTACTACTACTACTACTACTACTACTACTACAACTACTACTTTAAGTAGACTATCACTGGAACTTGATGGCAGCAGGTGTTGTTCTGCTGCAAATTTCGTTTATGCTGTCAGTGTCAATTATTTTTGTTATGTTTTACCAGCCAGAGTTTAAGACTTTTTTAAAAGTTAGATATGCGTTTTGGTGTTGTTTAACCCAAGGTGATCCCCTTCCAACAGAGCTAAAATGAACGGCGTTCCAGACGTGTATGTCTTGTCATGTTTGCAAACACAGTTAACAGCACGGCTATGTTTTGCGATCTAATCGATTCGAGGAATTTCAATATAAATTCATGAGAAAAATAAGGGCATTCCGGATTCGTCTCTCATAGGAGTGAAAGTTTACGTTTAAGATTTGCTCGACTGAAAGGACCGTACTGCTCAGAGCATGACAGCTTAAGAAAAATGTCAGAACTGAAAGGTTACAAATCTGTCAGCAAATGTAGTAATATAAATGAATCAATAAACTCCCATAAGCCTCACATATTCAGTCATGTGATTTCACGCAACTAGGTACCATATCCCGAAATGTATGAGACAAAGGGTAGTGACTGAGTCACAGATTACTTAGAAATAGCAGCCAAATATCCCTCAGTTTGCACTCAATTATCGTAAATAAAGAGGAATACATGGAACAATCTCGCCTGCAATAAACAAAACACAGAATGGTCATGGATGGTACACTTTTCATTGGATGAGAGTGAGCGGAACACCTTTCATTATAGCTCTGCACGATTAGGACTAACCTAGGACTAAACAACAATAACAGCTACAACAACAATAACGACAAGAATAACAACACCAAACGAATGAAATAAAACTTAATTGGCGAATTAGCACGTTGGAGATGAAACAAGCAGATGTTGTAATGATAAGATCCGGAGTTCACTTCAGCTGGGTGGCACCTTAGGTGACAGTCCAGGGTTTATCCAAGTCATGTGAGAGAAATTAGGTCGAGGGATACTGCGTAGAATCCCGTCAAGTGAGTTGTACCAGTTATTCAAAAGTATGGCATGGTCATACTTTTCTGATTCTACCCGAGAATTATATTAACAGTACAAGTATCTGAAGATTTTTTAGCCATTTACTCTAGGAAAGAAACGTGAGGGTGAAGAGGGAAGTGCGCCTCTCCAGCAAATTTGGGGAAAGTGTATATGGAAGTACTCTAAGCATGCGCCTGTAGAATGGATAAAAACAGATGGGCAAGAGCATATGCCGTTGGTGATCAGAGTGGTCTTGAATCTGTGGAGTATCAGTATCAGGAGGAGTGCATTGTCAATGACTCGCATATTTTGTATACAAAATACTCTTTACAACTCATTTCTTCCCCACTTCGTTTCTCTTCACTAAGCTATTTTTATGAACTCAAATTGTAACCTTTATAATGTCCGCCTCATTAGTTAGTCCCTTGGCAAATAAAAAATATCTTTCTTCTCTTCATCATCGTCGTCGTCGTCGTCGTCATCATCATCATCATCATCATCATCATAGTTGTTGTTAGTGGTCAATTGACAAAATCGTTAGAGCGTCGGAAAAATGCACGGAAGTATATTTTCCAGTTCATTACGTTTTGAGTTCAAACCTCGTCGAGGTTAACTTTACCTTTCATTCTCTCAGAGCAAATAAAATAAAGTATCTATTAAGTATTGGGGTCGATGTAACCGACTTCCCCCTCGTCTCAAAAATTTGTGCCAATATCAGAAACAATTATTATTGTTGCTGTTGATGTTGTTACA